>NC_069502.1:163292028-163592028 GCF_027579735.1 Bombina bombina
TTTGAATTCCCATGGTACATTTTGTTTTTAAATAAGAGGCATTTTTTTTTTTTTCTTTAAATATCCCTAAAATGTCTCAACAATTAAATCCATAAGAATAAGTGAAAAAGCAGGCACTACAAGTTAGGTCAATGAAAGCAAGGAGTATAAGTGCCAGCGTATGTTTGTACACCAGTGCCATAGTTCTGAAACACCTGGAGTAATAAGACCCTGAGCAATATAGATCCCAATCCCATGAAAACCTTCTCATATAGAATAAGTCAGTCTCTTTGCCTTATAAAGTGTAACTAAGCTTCATTATAAATGCATTACTCCTGAAATGGCAAAAAGACATTTGTGTTTTACACCAAAATACAGATATTTAGCAACACAGTATAACATACACATACATTTACCTAGATACTTATATTAAAGGGACAGTTTACTCAAAAATGTTCTCCCCTTTAATTTGTTCCCAATGATCCACTTTACCTGCTGGAGTGTATTAAATTGTTTACAAGTAGCTCCTTTACCCTTATATTGGCATTTGAAATTGTTGATTTAGCATGTGGTATCCCCACCTATTCTGAAAGTTTGTGGCCGCGCGTACGAACTATAGATAAGCTTTGTAAACACAGCCAGCAGAAGAAATTACACTCCCAGTGTGATAAAGCAGAGATAAGGTAATAAAATGTTGATTTTCCATTATTCTCTCAAAGTACTGGTGATTGTTTTAAGGACAGATATAAGATAAAGAAGCAGGTATATGTGCACAATGTGATACAGTAATGAGATCTGATTATACCTACAAGCTCAACCCATTTTATTAGGCTGTGGCTTCAAAACACAAAATCAGAGCTTTAATATACACAAATAAACCTTAAAAAGCTAATTTTCATACATTTTTTACTCTGCAGTTGGTAAAAAAAGCAATTGTAAACACATTAAGGGAAAAACTATTTTACAGTATACTGTCCCTTTAACATTGCAACACCTGTAAATCCTAACAAATAGATAACTTGGACTATTAAAACAGGAAATCTGTTTCCAAAATCTAAAGGCCAATTCCAAAGCCATCTTCACTTTCTCATTAAAGGGATATGAAACCAAAACATTTTCTTTTGTGAATTAGACAGAACATATTATTTTAAAAGTTTCCAATGTAATTATATTATACAATTTGTTTCACTCCCATGATATTCTGTGTTGAATAGATAGATACCTAGGAAGGCATCTGGAGTACTACATAGCAGGAAATAGTTCTGCCAACTAGTGCGCTTGCAAATGGTTAACATATTTAAGAAACTGCTGCCATATTATAGTGCTTCTAAGCATACATTCCGGCTTTTCAACAAAAGATAACAAGAGATCAAATAGAATTGATAATAGAAGTAAATTAGAATTTAAAAAAAAAAAATCACATGTTCTATCTGAATAATGAAAGAAAACTGTGGCTATCATATCCTTTTAAGCATAACAAGTGTTCAATATAAATTAAAATCACAGAACAGCACTTCATGGTATAATGTAAAACAGAAGATAAAACCAGTCTTGTGAGTATTAGGAAAATAAGCTTTGAAATTAACACAGTACATAGAGGACTTCAACATACTTTCCCTTTAAAAAAACATCAGCAAGAAATGTAAATAAAGACCAATTAAACATAACATCCCTAGCTGCTCATTGATTTCAGAATCACACATTTTGAAACATAAGACCTACATTGTTGATCTTTACACTTACATTTCAGAAAGCTCGGAGCAGAGAGGGGTACTATGTTGTCTTCTTAATGACTATAAATGAGGCTGCCAGCTGTCACCTCTCTGCCCCTGCTCACAGCTGTCACCTCACCTACAGCAAGTCACAGGTCTGTGGAATAACAAGTAGGTACCGCCTCAAAGTAGCAGGAATTAACCATCCACTGGAGTTATCCAATGAAATCCCAGTTACAAGAAATGAGATGTGTTTAAATGAAAATAAAGACGTATGACAATGAAGCAATGGGTCTCCTCCTACTGTGTGATACAGGAAGCAGTGTCTGCAGTAGATGTGGGTCCTAGTGCTCAGCACACATAAGTAATGCCAGTTAAACATAGCAAAATGATTTTTTAGTAAAATCTCCAACCTACAAAGTGGCCCTGCAAAACAGGTTCTTGCCCTTCCTGTCTATAATCTGAATGCCATATAGATTTCATATAGGAAGGATTTTTGTTTTAGTATTTTGATCATATAAAATAAATATTCCTGTTCAGACATCAAATGTGTGTGTATTGATGACTACAGGAGATTGGGAATTTGCATATATGTTTTCTTTATCTTTTTCAATAACACGAGTACATCAAGGCACAATCTCACCAAGAAATATTGCCACATGAGACAGCTTTGCTCATTTGTATGCTGTGATCTCACATTAACATGTTTATTTTTATTACAATTTCTTACAGGTCCTCTGAGTGATAACAAAAATAGAAAAAATGGTGGCCCCTTGAGAGAAGAGGTTTGACACCCCTGCTGTATTATAATTATTTTTGAGCATACAAAACACAGTGTAGTATACAGGCATGTATACTCATTCAAAACATTCTGTAACATTCTTTGTAAATGACATAAAAAAAAACTATTCTGTAGCTTGTCTCCACAAAGTGTAATATAGCAACTTTCTCCAAAATATAAAGTAGCATGCCTCCTTCAAAGCATACTACAGCATCTCTCTAAAACATAGCATATAACCCATAAACATAATGTATCATATACCCCATATTGTACACAAAACACACTGCAGAAAGTCTACCCCAAAGTATACTCTACAATGCCTCCTATGTATAGTGGTGTTTGATCCCCTGAACAGACTATAGTATATCTCCTTAAATGCATTCTGTAACCCCCCACAGATACTGTAATAGCCCCCCACCCCCCTGTTGTACCATACAAGTCTAAGCTTAGTTCTGCACGCCTCCCTATAAGCATTATTTTAGTTCGTCCCATCCTGTTTATATTGTACCCACATGGACCACTTTACAATAGTATAGGGTACCTTTTGTTAAGCACCGACAACATGCTATAAAATACAGCTTAATAACACTGATATTCTCATAAACAGTAAATGCATTCTCTCCCAATAATATTCAACGTAAGCTGGTGTGTCGCTAAAATAGAGTTATACAATAAATCACCGCAAAAAATCACATTACTTTACAGTAAGATGATGAATATTTTACATGTTTATGTAATATAATAACTGGATGATGTTTTTTTACTACGAATTAAAATAATAGGTTTTTATTAGCCAATAGCCGATGTTATGCTAAAGAAACAGCAGCCGTTGCCACGTCCATGTTTTATTTTTAAATCAGCATCTGCAGTAACTAAATGAAAATGACTTACGTGTGCAGTAGGTGAATAGCAATTAGTCCCTTGTCAGAGATACCCCAATGTGTGTCTTGTAATATGATTATTGCAGTCCTTAATACAGAGTACAACGACACCAAGCAGTAGGGGGCCTTGAGGGAGGATTCCGAGGTGCTGAAATCCCATCAGCAGCCCATTATAAACTGTCCTGAGCAAAGCTATGCACCTTCATGTATCATCTTGCTGTATTGGCAAACGCGCTAGGTTCTACCCTCAGAGGGCCCCTAAGGTGTAAGTAAATGTGTGAAGCTGACTGTGAGCTCCCATGCTGGATCTTATTTGTGACTTAGCGATTGGGAGGAGGCTGAGGTGATCCAATCAGCCAATCATCAGACTGCGTCTGCTCAGCTCAATACATCAGCTGCTTCAGGCCTCCTTGACGGAGGTGATGGGCTACGTGAGCGTTGCTGAGATACGCTGGGAGCAGTAGTATGTGTACACATTGTAATAGTACACAGTGAATATTTACTCCAAGTAGAAAAAAATACAATGGAATGTTTTCTCATTGTCTCGTGGTAACATTGTTTTTAGCAAAGTAGTTCGTTAACCCTGTCTCAACTGTCTGTGCCCCTTTCATGTATGACCTAAACCTGTTTCTTTAGGCTAGCAATCAGAATTTCTACATCAGTT
The DNA here is from genome assembly GCF_027579735.1 of Bombina bombina. Taxonomy (NCBI): domain Eukaryota; kingdom Metazoa; phylum Chordata; class Amphibia; order Anura; family Bombinatoridae; genus Bombina; species Bombina bombina. The sequence continues at coordinate 163,296,046 of NC_069502.1, forward strand.
TGATTTATTATGGGGAATACCCACCCAGGGCAATATTTCTAAAGAGTATAAATATATATTAAAGATGGATAATAGGTGATTCCATAAAACACATTCTACAGAGCATTTTATACGCCCCCATCATACCTGTACTCTAAAATAATTATTTTTTGGCCATACTCAGTTATTGCACTGTTTGTGGTATACAAATACATGTAATAATACTACTATGTTCAGTAAAAAAAAAAAAAATCAGAGAGAAATGTATTTACCAAGTAGTCAGAAGATGTGCAGGGAGACATGCATACATCATAACAGCTAAAGGGGGAGATGATACAGATATGATAAGAGAGAGGTTATAAACATAACTGCAGTAGTAAGCACAAAAACAGGACCACTGGGGTCTACACATTAGTTACACTACAACATTGACTGTGTATTAAAAAAAGGTTAATAAATACTGCAAAAAATATATAAAATAACTGTTTCTTCAAAATATATCAAATATGTGCACTCTGCACATCTGAATCATATGACTGGAACCAATTTACACAATCTGTTCAAAGAACAAAATGTCTAATAACTGGCATGTGCCATGTGTAATACGTTGTAATAAAATACAATCACATTTATTAAATGAATAGTCAATGAATATCCTTACTCTAGAACCAACCAGATCCCTACCACTTCATATCTATTTGAGTAGTCTTAGAAGGCAAATCCTAAGCCACAGTCTAGTGGTCCTTCCAAATCACAGTCCACAGTAGCTTATGAAAGAATTAGTCATAGGTAGCCTAAATTAAATTAACTTTGGTATTCATGGTGAAATGCAGCTCTTAATAACTCTCAATCTTGCACACAATAGAGGAAGGGGATACATCATCCCCGAAACGTTACACGGTCACAGTAAAATCTGTTTTGGAAAAATCCAGCGAGTTCTGTATGCTGTTTATATATATATATATATATATATATATATATATATATATATATATATATATATATATATATATATATATATATATATACGCATACACATAATAGACTTTACCCATGAAGTGGTATAATGGAAATATCTGATTAGAATACACTTAGGAAGATGTATAATAGAAAAATAAAATTTAATGTTACATAAGAACCAAGCCTACCTATATTACTTTACTGTTTTCTTAGGATTGCCTTATGCAAGTCCCAGGCATTTAGGAATTAATTTACATTCCCTGTGTTTACCACCTCTATTGGAAGTTTATTTCATGAATCTACTACCACTGTTTCTGTAAAAAAAATACTCTCTCACATTTCTCCTGAATCTGTTTCCCTATAACTTAAAGGGATAGAAATGTGCATGGTTACATTTCAATATGAAATTGAAGCTATTTTGCAATATACTTCCATTAACAAAAATGCTTTTAGTAAACATTATTACTGGTTTTCTGCGGCATACGCATAAATCCTTTAAGCGCCTATTTAAACACCACACCTTCTCAGAGAGTCAGTGGTGGCTTCTATTACACAAATTCTGTCTTCACAGAAGTAATACACACCACTGCCAGCTCTCTGAGCTTGAATACTGGTGTAGGGGCCCTCACAGGATATGTGCATATGCCACAGAAAAAACGTAATAACTTTTACTAGAAGCATTTTTGCTAATTGAAGTATATTGCTAAAATTCTTCTATTTCAAATTGAAATGCATTTATGTACATTTCAATTTTGGCCTTTCTATCCCTTTAAGATTGGAATCCCTTGTTTTGTTATTTCTTTTTTGTGGAAAATGCTTTCTGCTTCCACTTTATTAAAGGACCAGTCAACACATTAGATTTGCATAATCAACAAATGCAAGATAACAAGACAATGCAATAGCACTTAGTCTGAACTTCAAATGAGTAGTAGATTTTTTTTATAACAAATGTCAAAGATATGTATATTTCCACTCCCCTTGTACCATGTGATAGCAATCAGCCAATCACAAATGCATATACGTATAGTCTGTGTATTCTTGCACATGCTCAGTAGGATCTGGTGACTCAAAAAGTGTAAATATAAAAGACTGTGCACATTTTTCTTTAATGGAAGTATATTGGAAAGTTGTTTAAAGTTACATGCTGTATCTAAATCATGAAAATGTAATTTAACCTGAGTGTCCCTTTAAGTCCCTTCATATATTTGAAGGTTTCTATTATGTCACCTATTTCCCTTCTCTCATCTAAACTATACATATTTAGATCAAATAGTATTTTCTTGTATGTTTTATATTTTAGACCATGTACCATTTTAGTAGCCCTCCTTTGGACAGTCTCAAGTTTATTTATATACTTCTAGAGATATGGTCTCCAGAACTGTACACAATATTCCAGATGAGGCATAACTAGTGATCTGTAAAGTGTCATAAGAACCTTGCTATTTCTGCTACGAATACCTCTCCCAATGCAACCAGTTATTTGGCTGGCCCTACTGGCTGCACTGCTGCATTGTCTACCGACGTTTAAATAATCTGAAATAATAATTCCCATGTCCCGTTCCTCTTTAGTTACAGTCAGTAATGTACCATTAAAATTATAATTGGCCTTTGGGTTTTTGTATTTTATATGCATAATTTTGCTTTAGATAATATTACATTTTAGATCCCATTTACTTGCCCAGTCATCCAGTTTTTTAATATCACTGCTCATTTGAGCCACTCCTGTAACTCTGTTGCTAATTTTTGTATCACCACCATACAAGCACACCTTTCCCTAGAGCCCACACAAAACAGGCCCAAGACTTGACCCTTGGAGAACACCACTAGTAATTGACCCACTCTTTTGAATATCCTCCATTAATTGAAACCCTCTGCACTGAATTTATTTAAAATGTTTTGCTTAACTAGTTATATCTTAATGAGAAGAGCAGAATAGTTGTTATCACTGAAAAATACCTTTATTATTTACTGCATGAGGGCTCTCCAGCAGACTACAGGGACGGATATTTTCTGCTTTCAGCAATAGGCAGTACTAACAAAAAGAATGTGAGAGCCCAACATCCCAGAATAGAGTTAACGGAACCCTCTCTGATACCTTTAAAGTACATAATGGAACCCGCCAAGGGTGCCCTTTCTCACCTCTTTTATTTATTCTTTCTTTAGAACAATTAGCTATTAAACTTCAGTCTAATCGTAATTTATGTGTTATTCGAGTACATGATCAAATCTATAAACTGCCCATTTTTGCTGACGATATTCTACTAACACTGACTTCCCTATCTGGTTCTCTCTCTGTGGTGCTGACAGAACTATCTCAGTATTGAAAATGTGTTAAATGTCTTAATTAATCCATCTAAATCCAAACTTTATCCAATTAATTTAAATCAAGGAGAAATTATGGAATTACTCAAACAATGCCCCTTTTAGATCCAAAAGAAGGCCTTAAAATATTTGAATGTTGAATTACTTCTGACTCACTACACAAGTTGAATTATGAAAGATTGGATGCATGGCTCCACAAGAACCTTACATGAATAGGTATGATTCATGAAGTAAAAGTAATGCTACTTCCTAAAGTACTTTATCTCCTACAACCCCTTTGTATTCCAGGAATTACAACAGATCTATATAAACTGAAAAATATAATAAATGATTATATCTGGTGTAGGCACCCACCCAGACTACCAAAAAATACTTTATACATACCTCTGATAGAAGGAGGTTTGGGGGTCCCTAATTTATTATTTAAAGGGACACTAACCCAAAAATTTTCTTTCGTGATTCAGATAGAGCATGCCATTTTAAGCAACTTTCTAATTTACTCCTATTATCAATGTTTCTTCGTTCTCTTGCTATATTTATATGAAAAGAAGGCATCTAAACTTTTTTCTTGGTTCAGAACTCTGGACAGCAGTTTTTGATTGGTGGATGAATTTATCCACCAATCAGCAAGGACAACCTAGGTTGTTCACCAAAAATGGGCCGGCATCTAAACTTACATTCTTGCATTTCAAATAAAGATACCAAGAGAATAAAGAACATTTGACAATAGGAGTACATTAGAAAGTTACTTAGAATGTCATGCTCTATCTGAATTACAAAAGAAAACATTTGGGTTCACTTTCCCTTTAACAAACTAGTAACATCCTAGCAAATAATTAAAGACTGGTGTAGACAAAGTGATATCAATTACAAGAGATGGGTACAACAGGACACCCATTTTCTTGGATTGTCCCACTTTGGCAGGGCTTTTTGGAACCCCTCATCAATCTTACCTGATAAAATTACACCAGTCCCCATCCAGGGCCGGCTCAACCATGGCTCAACCATGTGGGTCCAACGGACCAAGGCAGCACTTGACAAGGGGCAGCACTTCAGTGACTGAGTCAGGTACTGTCAGACCCAGACCACTCTTGTCTCTGTGGGGGAAGAAGCAAGCTCCTATCAGCATGACCTCATCATGCACAAAGACACAGAAACTGTTAAAGGTGACATTCAAGGTGGGACAACTGCATCTCTTACTTAACTTTTTTCCTTCTTAGTGTGCAATTGTGCATAAGCATTGGTTGCATGCAAGTTGGCAGGCTTAGTAAGGTCAGCGGCCAGGCTAGTAGGTTGATATGCTTATCAGTAATGTTACCACTGGGGGGGCGTCATTTAATTCTCCGACCTAGGCAGTACAATATCTTGAGCAAGCTCTGTCCCCATCATAAAAGAAACATGGTCTGATTGGATATATATCTGAACCAAATGTCACAATATATTGACTGAATTCCCATCAAAAAGGTCTGCACCTGTTTCAAACCCAGATTTCTTAGAACTAATTCTGGTTTTCCCATTAATACACATAGCTAGTATCTTACCAAAACAAGACATAGAACACACAGGGAAAACCTATTTAAGGTCCTGGTTTCAGTACCATCAAATGCGTCATTATGTCCTCACTCACAAGAGTAAACAGGACCTGTTTAAACCTCTTACCCTCTTCGAAAGAATGTGCACTGATCAAAAGCTGCTGCAAAAGGTCATATCAACAATGTACAAACATATTTTACAGTCCTAGTTGCCTGCTTTACTATTGTACGTACAAAGCTGGGAGAAAGAATTAGGTTAACAATATCCTTAAAATCAATGTTCTATTTGGTTAAGAGGCACAGCAAAATCAGCATACTCATAACAAATATTAGAAACGAATATTAAAATCATATTTTATTTATTTAGTACCGCGCAAAATGAAAAACCTGTTTGGTAGTTTTACCAATAAATGTTGAAGAGATTGCACATATTACACATGTGGAAATGTGAGGTCATACACCCATTGTGGGAAAGTATGTTTTCTTATATACAAAAAATTATAGGTACAGGGGTCCAACTAAATCCAGAAAATTTTTCCTGTTTAACCAGCCACCTGGGATTCAATATAAATTTAGTTTTTTTCATATACTTATTAATGCAGATAAACAACTTATTACTAAACTCTGGGAATCCCCCAACATTCCAACTATTCATGACTGGCAATTACTAGCAGATTAGTTACTTTTATTAGAAAGAATTCATTATTACAAATTGGTAAAATAAGACTTCTCTCATGATATGATGTTTTATTTATCTTGAAATTCCACGTTAACTATCTGTAACATCTGAACATCAAATAGACTTATATTTGTTTGAGATCTTATTATATCATATGATTCCCCCTTACATTTTCAGTATAAAAAAAACTTTATTCCTTTCCTATAAAATAAATTTCATTAATGTGACAGTCTACTTGAAAAATGTTATTGTTTAAAGTGTTAGATAATCCCTTTATTAACCATTCCCAAGTTTTGCATAATCAACAAGGTTATATTAATATACTTTTTACCTCTGTGATTACTTTGTATCTAAGCCTCTGCCAGACTTGCATTTTAGCCAACCAGTTCTGATTCATAAATAACTCCGTCTCCACGGGAGTAAGCACAATGTTATCCGTAGGGCACATATGAACAAGCACTGTCTAACTGTGAAAAACTGTCAAAATGCACTGAGATAAGATGCGGCCTTCAACGATTTAGAAATCTCTTTGTGCCTACCTATGCTTAGTGTTCAACAAAGAATACCAAGAGGACAAAGCTACTTTGATTATAAGTAAGTTGTCAAGTTGCCTAAAATTGCATGCCCTATCTGAATCATGAAAGTTTAATTTTGACTTAACTGTCCTTTTAATATCTGTGACAGAGCTATTATTGTTTGAACAAATGTCTGTAGTAGAATTTTATGTTGTGAAACAGCCTAACAATGAGCAGGACTGATGGCAACAATTTATTTTTTCAATATCTGATATTTTAAAGGGACATTTTGTAGATGATCCATTTATATAGCCTATATAGCTTTTTTTTAAAAAAAAAATGTATAGTTGCTCCCTGTTTGTCCCATGCTTGTGCAGTAGTTTCATCCGGTTGTGCAATATATATATATAGATTTTACATGACGAACCTGAGGAAAGATTTATGAAATGAATGTACTGTATGCTATCTTGCAAATGCTTAGGATTAAGCCGAAACGGTGACTATGTAAAAACCTGAATTTGCATGTTATCTGCAGGAAGGAAACACCCAGCAATAAGGAGAAAGAATGGTAGTGAGTGCTACATATATATATATATTAGAGAGAGAGAGAAAGAGAGAGAGAGATAAATAGATACATACATACACAGCGGATCACAGTCCCTTGTCTCAGGCAGCGTGACTGAAGCGACCACATATGTGCAGCAGCTCAGGTAGAGAGCTATCTATAATCAAAGTCGCTATCAGTCCCCTTGAGGTTACAAAACTCATAAAAAACAGAGGGATTAGGATCAGACGGGAAACCTACTCAAGAGTATTATATGGGGCCGATTCATCAAAGTCTGGCGGACAGCATACGCTGTCGGCATTTAACATTGCACAAGCATTTCTAGTGAACTGCTTGTGCAATGCCGCCCCCTGCAGATTCGCAGCCAATCGTCCGCTAGCAGGGGGTGTCAACCCGATCGTATAGGATCGGGCGGATTAATGTCCGCAGCCTTAGAGGCTTAAGACCACTGCATCATAACTGCTGTTTCCGGCGAGCCTGAAGGCTCACGCGGAAACAGGGACATCAGGGGCCATTCAGCCCTGTTTGTTAAAAATACTTCTTAAAAGGTGTTTTTTTCATAGCAGTAAAAGACATAGGCCTTGTTCTGTTTATTGTATAGCTTGAATGGAGTGAAGGTGAAGGTTAGAGTGTTGTTCCTTTCATTGTTTTCAGTTTTGTGGTTATGCTTTACGTTAAAAAAACAGGTAAATTTGTTAATAAAGAACTTTGTAATGGGATGAACAAGGATGGAGAAGCTTTCAAGTACCTGAGAAGAAAATTCCCACTGCTAAGTGAGGCTAAAGTTAAAGGGACAGTCTAGTCAAAATTAAACTTTCATAATTCAGATAGGACATGCAATTTTAAACAACTTTCCAATTTTCGTTTATCATCAAATTTGCTTTGTTCTCTTGGTATTCTTTGTTGAAAGCTAAACCCAGGTAGGCTCATATGCATTTTACAGCTAGACAGTGCTAGTTCATGTGTGCCATATAGATAACATTGTGCTCACTCCCATGGAGTTATTTATGAGTCAGCACTTATTGGCTAAAATGCAAGTCTCTCAAAAGAACTGAAATAAGGAGCCAGTCTGCAGAGGCTTAGATACAAGGTAATCACAGAGGGAAAAAGTATATTAATATAACCAAGTTAGTTATGAAAAACTGGGGAATGGCTAATTAACGGGTTATCTATCTCTTTAAACAATAACAATTCTGGAGTAGACTGTCTCTTTAAGGAAGGAATCTTTGTTGGTCCGCAAATTTGTGAACTTATTAGGGATGAAAAGTGTGCAAGTCTTGAAGTGTAATAAGAAAGCAGATGGGAAAGCTTTTTAAAGGTGTTGTGCATGGCTTCTTGGGTTATCAAAGAGCTGGAAACTATGTTGAGCTTGCGAACAACTTTCTAGAAAATTATCATCAATTAGGCTGTGACATGTCACTCATCTGGACCTCTTCCCTGACAACGGAGGTGCAGTGAGTGATGAGCCACCAAGACGTTTCAGCAATGGACTGAAGATATCAAGGTAGGTGGAACACTGCTATGCTTGCTGACTATTGTTGGACAGTGAAAAGGGATGACCCAGAAGAGGAGAAAAGAGAAGGCGCTCTCGTCAATAGGCCACTATTTTATAAAGTACTTTCAATTGCTATATGTTTTTTCATTTTGTGTTGTTATTTGCGATTGATTTGATGAAAGCCACTTTCATTTATGTTGTATCAAGAAAATAGATTGTTGTAATATTGCTTTTCACTATTACTATATTACTGAAGAGCAAGGTGTGTATCTCAAAATCTAGAGCTAATAAAAAAAAATCTGAAGTCATATTCGTTTTTCTTGACCCACAATTAGTGTGACTATTTTTAGTAAGGAAACATATAAAAAATGTTTTTTTTTTTTCCCTGAACATTGTTATCAAATGTGCTTTGTTATCTGGGTATCCTTTGTTGAAAGATAAACATAGGTATGCTCCAGAGCTGATGCGTACTTCTGGGAGCTAGCTTTATGATTGGTGGCTACACACGTCTCAGGACCGTGTGTATGTCTTTAATACTCTACGGCAGCAGTATCTGCAACAAAGTATAATGACTGATTTTTCTAAATTACATACAACACAATAAATTCAAATAAAGTATACTTTGGCTTTTGCAAACATTAGTTTTACCATCTCCGTATCTTAAAGGGACACTGAACCCAATTTTTTTTCTTTCGTGATTCAGAGAGAGCGTGCAATTTTAAACAACTTTCTAATTTACTATTATCAATTTCTTTTCGTTCTCTTGCTTTCTTTATTTGAAAAATAAGGCATCTAAGCTATTTTTTTGGTTCAGAACCATGGAAAGCACTTGTTTATTGGTAGGTGAATTTACCCACCAATCAGCAAGAACAACACAGTGTGTTCACCAAAAATGGGCCGGCATCTAAACTTACATTCTTGCATTTCAAATAAAGATACCAAGAGAATGAAAAGAATTTTATTATAGGAGTAAATTAGAAAGTTGCTTAAAATTGCATGCTCTATCTGAATCACGATAGAAAAAAATTGGGTCCCTTTAATTCCCTTTAATTCCAACTTTTTGCACTTCTCAAAGTTTTTAAAATTATATTTGAAATAATTGCATAAGTGTAAGAAGAATTTTTCAATAAAGTTTATTTCATATTAGCGCATATTCTTCTCCACTTATAGCCATTTCAATACAACAACCTGCAAGCAAGATCATTTAAAAAATCTCAAACGTGGCAAAATTGTAAATGTTAAAGTTACTGTTTTAACAGAGAAGAATAAAACAAAATATGTATTTATTTTTTAAATGTAATGGTTAATGTATTACTAAAGATCATTAAATATCCTTATTTTAAGATCTAGTAATAAGATATTAATTGCATTTTTAGAATTGGCTACAGGAAATATTTTGGCCTAGCCAAGTAGGCCTGTGCCTATTTCAGCAGGCTTTTGGGGGCAGCACATTTTGAGGGGAAGTTTTTTGGCATCTTGATTTATTTATTCATTTTTTTGCAACTCACTGATCCCTGGTTGTCTAGTAGGATGCATGGCTATTTTTTAGTCTCTATTTGTAAGAAATGTATGAGGTGAATATTAGATCTTGTTAGGGGTGGGGCGGGAGGGCAGACTTCCCAGAGCCTAGTGCAGAACAATTAAAGGGATAGAAATAGGGTTGCCACCATGGCCATGTTTTCCTAGACACTTATTAGTTACACATGTTGAAGGGTGTGCAGAGGGGAACATGAATTATACCCCTCGACAGCACACAAATAGTGATCCTGGCCAGCACTATTCATGTTCCTCCTGCATACCCTGCAGCATGTGTAACTCATAAGTGTTCAGGAAAACATGGCTGAGGTGGACACCCTAGATAGAAAGATCAAAAATGAAATGTGCATGGGTGTATTTCATATTGAAGTAGAAGCATGCTTTCCTCAGCAAAAATGCTTCTAGTTAAAGTTATTGCTGTTTTTATGCAGCATATGCACATATCTTGTGACAGCCTGTGGACCAGTATTCAAACACCATGCTTGCTCAGAAAGCTGGCAGTGGTATATTGTTTCTAAATACATCATTTGTGGCATACAAGCCACTGCTGATTCTCTGGGAAGGTGTTTGAATACTGGTGCACGGACCCTCACAGCATATGTGCGTATGCCACTGAAAAACAGTAATCATTTTTACTAGAAGCATTTTTGTTAAGGTAAGCATATTGCAAAAATTCTTCTATTTCAAATTGAAATGCACTCATGCACATTTCAGTTGACCTTCCTATCAATTTAAAACACCACTGAATTGATTAGTATTAACCCTTTCCTGCCAGAGTTAAAGTGTCTACATCGGAACAACTGTTCCGATGTAGACAAATTGAAATCACACGATCGCGAGATTTCAATTATTGGATCGGGTCTGGGGGGCGTCCCTATAACCCTAGGAACGCCCTCCAGACCGCAATCAAATCCAGGAAGTGCAGAAAGCTTCAGAACAGCCGTTGGCTATGACGTTCTATTCCATCATAACGACTCTAAAGCCCAGTGTAATTATGACAGAAAAGAACGGCATAATGGCATTAAAAAGTTAATTGATTGTGTTGTATATGAGTGGTTGCTAGCCAGTGCCTAATCAGCAGCTTGTTTGGTGTTTAGAAACTGTAATTAGCTGAGACAGCTAGTAAATAACTAATATTTCCCTCACATTGACTCAAATTCAAGACAGAAAAAGTATATATGGCATATCAGGTTATCTGTAACTTATTTTACAAAGCTATTCCAATACAATAGATGAGATTTTGTTTTAAGTTGTAGACAAATATTGTTAATCACACAAAAGCTATACAATTATATTATTATTTTTTACAAGGATTTTCAAAGATCTTCACAAATGCAAAATGTACAAGGTCAACATAGAAGCAAGACTTGGTGGCAGAGCCATAATAAAAGGGACATTAAAATTAAAATGTCATGATTCAGATAGGGCATGCAATTTTAAGACATTTTAGTTTACTTCTCTTATCAAATTTACTTTGTTCCATTGGTATAATTTGTTGAAAATCATACCTAGGTAGGCTGAGGAGCAGCAACGCACTACTGCAAGCCGGCTGGTGATTGGTGGCTATGCACTTATGCTCCTTGCCATTGGTGACTATGCACATATGGTTCTTTTAATTGGCCTACCAGGTGTGTTTAGCTATGTCCCACTAGTGTATTGTTGATCTGGAGCTGACTTAAATTATGTATTTAACCCGTTCTAAGGGGCTATAGACATAGTTATATGCAAACAATATTACCATAATAAAATGTTCTAACATATTACAGTTTTTTTGCACTTTTATACAAATAAAAATGAACATCTTGATGTTAAAGTGCTGTTTGGCTTACAGTTTTAGTTTTTTATTAAACCAGGAAACACGTCTATTTATTAACATATGAACTATGCAAACAATTTTAACATTTAGAAAAGCCATAAGAACATCAAAGATATACCCTTCAAAACAGGCCAAACTGGGTTTAAAAAAGGTAAAGGCTCTTGAGTTACAAAGTCCAACAATTCTGTGAAAAGAACAATGTTTTTCTGATGGATTGGAATACTATTGCATATCTCCCAAACAACCAAGATTGTCACATGTTGGTAGATCTGCTCTTCTCACTATACTTCCCGCCTATGCATGCCCCTTATTGCCACTATCATCTCAGAGAGCCTTGGGGAAATGTTGGTAGGTAAGTCATTGCTATATTGCCCATTTCATGGTATGTGTTATGCCACACATGAGTTGTGATTAGTAAGTTATCACAGGGTTTTCAATTTGTATTTAGAGTGGAGGAGGGCTTTTTCTCATAAGTCCACCATGTTTCTTCTTTTTTCTATGGAGAAATGTTTTTTTTAACTTTATGTTGATGTTTTGTGTACACTTTAGTGAATGGGTTATGCCTTGTCATTATATAACTGTCTCTGTTGCTTATGTGTCTTCTCCTGTCTTTTAAGCAGTTCACTGTGTGCCCATTGTTGTCCACATGACGGTCAATAGAAGATAATAGTTATTTGGTTATTTGCATGTAGTTTTGTGGGGTTTTTTTTTTTTTATGAACCAATAATTCCTTCTATGACCTTGTAAAATAACCATAACACTGATGCGGGCTGGTGTAGATTATTTGTCTATGATAGTGTTTACCTTTGTGTTTATTAATCTATAGTTAGGAGTCAGCAATACATTTTAGATCTGGAGCTTATTCAAAACATATCCAGACTTCTCTTGGTATTTTATACTGTGTGTAGCCGTAATAACTCTTTCCATCTCTTACACATCACTATTTTGTAGTCTATTTACTTGTAGAGATTAGACAGTGTAGTTTATGGAACACAATAGAGTTGATATGAGCTATTTAAAATAATGAGCAATAGAACATTCATAAAATAAGCCAAAATACAACAAATAAGACAAAAATACCTTGTAGCTGAGACTCTACTTGATTGGTAAGTGAAAAAATGTCAATGTCATTGAATGGATATAGATGTCAAAATTAAAGTTCCATGATAAAGAGCGTACAAAAATTAAAATTTACTTCTTATGACAAATTTCTTTCTCTTGGTATTTAAACTTAGCTCTTTTCCATAAGAGCATACTGACATAGGTTTATGAGTGTACACAAGTCTTGAGTGCTATATGGCAGCAGTTTTTGCAATAATGTTTCACATATATAGCTCAAATCATGTGCACGCTCCTGAGCCTACCTCAGTATGCTCTCATGGAAAGTAACTAAGATTCAACAAAGCATACTAACAAAATTTGGTAAATTTTATTAAAAAAAAAATAATGGGACACCCTAAATGATAGAGATCTAATTTTGACTGTTATGTCATTTAAATAAGGTGCATAAAATTATTTTTGTACTGTTTTAGTTGCCCTTATTTCATGAGCTTCAGAAATAAGCAAATTATTGAAAGCAAGTGCTAAGAGTTACATTCAGTTAAATAGTCCTCTGTATTTTTTATTATTAATTGAAGGTTGAAAATAAAATAAAAATATTACCAATATCTATTGGGTTAGATTACAAGTGCAGCCTAAAATAATAGCGCTGTTATACCCTAACAACACTTAGTAGCGCTTTTAATTTTATACTCATATTGCAAGTTCAACATAATGGGATCGATTTATGAATCATTTGGGAAATTCTCCTTTCTGTTCTCCTATCAGTTCTCCTTGGGGGAGAGGTACACATGATATACTGTATATATAATATATTAGTACTGAAAGGAAAGCCTTGGGTTTATTAACATCTGGACAGTTGTCTGCGCTAAATTGATCACATAATAGATTTTAACGGTCGTGTGCTAAGCAGAAGGTGTGTTAAGGCCTTTTTTGACCATGATATAATAATAATAATAATATAAAACACTTGTATACATGTAAGCAGTAATAACATTTATATACACAGTATATATATATATATATATATATATATATATATATATATATATATATATATATATACACTGTATATATTCCATTTAAATTGTACACATAAGGCTACCTGCGATATCCATTGAAAGTAGACATGTGCAATTCGTTTCGGATCAATTCAGAAATTCGGCCGAATTTCTTAAATTCGGAGATTCGGATCGATTCGAATTTCCAAATTGAAATAGTGCTGAATCTACCGAATACAATTAGTTCGGATTTATTCGGTAGATTCGGATGGCCATGGATTACACTAGTATTGTACAGTATATTAGGTTATATCGCTCTGCTATGGGTTACACCTAATATACAGTACATAATACTAGTCTAATACACAGCACATCCCACCTAACACATACCGAAATTCCGAATCGAACCGAATCCAGCCGAATTTATTCGAATCCGAATGAATCCGAAACAAATTCATTCAAATTTTCCTAATTCGAATCGGTACGAACCGAAATTAAAAAAAATCAGAATCAATCCGAACCGAACCGAAACAAATTTTTCGATCATGCACAAGTCTAATTGAAAGTATGGGGCAATCTTGGTAAATCTTTTTTTTACCATTCACTTACAATATCAGATTGAGTGCTATCCTTAGCACAGGGTCTCAATATGGATAATGCACCATTGGCTGAGCTCCACTTGTAATCTGGTCCTATATTTTTAATGTTTTGTTTGTTTTTCCTCCTCTGTTATTGCTGTACCATTGGATACATTGGCAAATTGACATTGCTAAGTTTAAAAATTATTTTGATTGGATCTCTGTTATTTTTGGGAAATATCCAAAAGACGCAGTCTAAATGCCTTGTCACAGGAATGAGATATGCTGAAAGCATCAAGACTAGCTGATTTATTCACTCTGGGGAAGAAAAGATGATCAAAGGTATCTTTATCAATGTGACCTTTGCATTTCACCTTCAATCAGTCATTAAGGATATAGTTCCATTTAAACTGTTCAAACAATGCACAATGGTATACAAATGTATAGAGAACGAACTAAGCAGCATTATTATAAAAAATATCACATACATATTTGTATAAAATATAACAAAAGATCAGCACACGTAATAAACACATCCAAAATCTGTCCATACAACCTTTAGTAACATCAATATCTCAAACATTACAAAATGGTATTTGACAGCTAATCAAGATGTAAATATGACACTATTTTAGCCTCGATTATTTTGTTTAATAATGAAGACATATTGTTATAAAAAACTACAAACCGTTGTCATTTTTACTTCTGAGTCGGACAAAAAGCTGTTATACTTCAACGAGTGTAAAATCTGTTTAACTCTTCCCATCCTGCAGCCCTTGCAGGTGCAGATATGCAGTTTTTTAAAAGGAAATCCACAAGGTATGTCAGCCAGAGTCTGTATTCATCCCATGGCTGCAGTAACTCCGTGCAGCTTTACTGTGTCTAGTGTATTAATCACACCGTGCAGCCTGGCAAACAGGGGACTCATTGTCATATTGTTCAATAGTACTTTCTGGTATATGTGTTGAGATTGTTAATGATGCTGTTGGCTTATGTTCTGCATGTGGAATTATATGAGATACAGGCAAAAGACACACAAAATCTAATAATGTTGATGGATGGGTGTAAAACATTGATCAGGTCAATAACACTGCTTATTGCCTATTAATAATATAACAATCAATATTGATCTATTGATTAGTATTATAACATACATTTAAATACGATTGTTAAAGAGTTTTAACATTTTAATATTTTTTAGATAAAGATAAAAAAAGATAATGTTCTAATGTGAATTTTAATTATTTGCAGTATTGTTGACAGTTGATCTTGTTTTTATTTATTTATTTATTTTAAAGTATCGCAATGTGAATGATAACAATATCTCTTTATTGGGGAAAAAAGCAACCCATGTGACACATGGACAGTATCAGCTTCAGCAATTACAATCCACCTGAGTCATCGACTAAATATTGTCAACAAAACGGACACATCAAATTCAAAAGCCAACGGCACTTGATAAATGTACAGATCGAACAATAACACACATCTGATAAAGAATAGCATATAGACCAGCAATCTGTGCATGTTCAGACCTGAAAAAAAATGGCACTACTCATGCCAATAGCAGCAATGGCACTTTGTGATAAAAACTGAATCACAGCAAATGTCAAATGATGCCAAATATGTCATCATCATCAGTTAGATGTAAAAGCACAAAAAAATATCGACACAAATATTAATTGTTGCAAAATTAATGCAGATGTCAATATCAATGTATAGCTATCAGTAATTTACATTAAAATTCTTTCTATTAAAACAAAACACTATACAATTGCAACACACAAACATGGACAATAAAACAAAGCACTTACTGACAGGGCCATGACTTGTGTGCAGTAAGGAGCATACAGAGAGAGAGGAGACTGTCAGGAGAAGATTCCTTTATTTAATTAATTAACAGCCATTAACAGTCATTAAAAATGCCATTGTGAAGAAATGGAGATCAAATGTCATGAGAGTTGTCAAGCTCAGCTGTGTTTGACTTTGGAAAGATTATGGTTGTTTTAATAAACAAAAAAATATTGGCAAATCTTGTTGTTTTTCTATATGAAACAAGAATTTCAGAAAGATTGGAATCACGGCCTATGTGTTTAACTCCTACAAAGGAATTAAACACATAAAGTAAACTCCAGAGCAGCAATGCACTACAGTGATTAGATACTGAACCCAAATGATTTATTTCATGATTCAGATAGAGCATTCAATTTTAAGCAACTTTCTAATTTACTCCTATTATCAATTTTTCTTTGTTCCCTTGGTATCTTTATTTGAAAAAAGTAGGAATGTAAGCTTAAAGGGACAGTCTACACTAGAATTTTTTGTTGTTTTAAAATATAGATAATCCTTTTATTACCCAATTCCCAGTTTTGCAGAACCAACACAGTTATATTAATATACTTTTTACCTCTGTGATAACCTTGTATCTAAGCATCTTCTGACAGCCCCCTGATCATGTGACATTTTATTTATTATCTATTGACTTGCATTTAGTGCTAACTCCTAAATAACTCCACGGGCGTGAACACAATGTTATCTATATGGACCACATGAACTAACAGTTTCCTGTTGTGAAAAGCTATTAAAAAAATGTGATAAGAGGTTGTCTGTAGTGGCTTAGGATCAGGCAGACATTTAGAGGTTTAAATGTTATAAAGTATATTACTATAACAATGTTGGTTGTGCATACCAAACTATTAAAATCAGCTTACATAACATCTAAGTTGTATAGAAACTGAGACCCAGAGTTAGAGGGTAAATGCCCAAAATGTTCAATGCCAAAAGCGGACCTACCCCATATGCTGTGGACTTGCCCCAAACTGTATAAATTCTGGGGAATGTTAAACCACTGGTTAAACTCCTTGGGTGGACTGACCCTTGGACTGGCCCTGACCCTTACCCCTCAAACAATCGTGTTTCTCAACTTCCAAAATCTCCCCAAAACAGATTTGCTATTCACCCACAATGCCATTTTACAGACCAGGAAGACCATCTTTAAATACTGGCTGAAAGGCGATGCCCCTACCCTTACCCAATGAAAAAGAGAGATTCATCAGCAATTGCTCTGAGCAAGCAGATACACTTGGAGATCTTCAGGGAAGAACGACTCACTTTATGAAAAAATGGGAACCTTATATACTTACCTTAGATCAAGCCCAACAGACCCAAATACTGTACCCAATCAGGAACACAGATTACATCCTCAACACCCAGTTAAGACACTCTAACTAGACCAAAGTAGTTTTTTATAGAAACTCTGATAGTGGGTGCTGGACACCCTGGGGACCTGGAAATGTAAATACAGATGTTAATGTGTTGGAAAAAAACGTACCTAAACTTATAGCCTCAACTACAATGCCTAAATGTTAATTTCTTTTTTCTTTTCTTCCTCATCCTCTGAATAAGCAGCTTGTGGTTGGCCAACATTATGCAATAGTATTCTTGCACCTCAAAGTTTTGAGACAGAGAGGATTATTATACTAGGCCAATGTTTACTGAAGTCATGTTCTAAAAATTGAAGACATGCATGAGTATCATACAATTGATGTTGTTATGCTACAAACTTCTTGCAATAATTGACTGTGAATGAGTACATTGATTTAAATCTGTCGATTGACTGATGATGGCAATTATTACCATCCTGTATCACTATTACTTATTGTATGTCTTTTACATAAATAAAGTATTGAAAACAAAACAAAACAAAACAAAAAACAACAATGTTGGTTGTGCAAATCTGGGGAATGGGTAGTAAATGCATTATCTATCGTTTAAACAATAGCAATTCTAGTGTTGACTGTCCCTTTAAGAGCTTGCCCATCTTTGGTTCAGCACCTGGGTAGCGCTTGCTGATTGGTGGCTAAATGTTCCCACCAATCAGCAAACGCTATCCAGGGTGCTGAATCAAAAATGGGCCGACTCCTATGCTTACATTCCTGCTTTTTCAAATAAAGATACCAAGAGAACGAAGAAAAAATGATAATAGGAGTAAAGTAGAAAGTTGCTTAAAATTACATGCTCTATCTGAATCATGAAATAAAAATTTTAGGTTCAGTATCCCTTTAATACATCTGGTGAGCCAATGGTAAAAGGCATATTTGTGTAGCCACCAATCAATAGTTATGACCTAGTAGCACACTTCTGCTCCTGAGACTACATAGGTATGAATTTCAGCAAAGGTCACAATGAGAATTTGCCAAATTTGATAATCAATGTAAAGTGAAATTCCTCTTAAAATTGTGTGCTCTATATGAACCGTGAAATTTTTATTTTAAAGTCCCTTTAAAAAAGTAGCTTTTAAGATCTTGTGTTCATGCAAAGTTTCTTAAGGTTCATTGTAGTGTAAGTGACTATTTTCTTGCAGTAGTTTATTTAAAAAAAAAAAAATGTTTTAACACTATAGCCTGCAGCATACGTACAGTCGTATGCAAAAGTTTAGGCACCCCTGACAATTTCCATGATTTTTATTTATAAATAATTGGGTGTTTGGATCAGCAATTTCATTTTGATCTATCAATTAACTGAAGGACACAGTAATGTTTCAGTAGTGAAATTAGGTTTATAGGATTAACAGAAGATATGCAATATGCATCAAAACTAAATTAGTCAGGTGCATACATTTGGGCACCCTTGTCATTTTGTTGATTTGAATACCTGTAACTACCTAGCATTGATTTATTGGCACACACAATTGGTTTGGTGAGCCCAATAAGCCTTGAACTTCATAGACCGGTGCATCCAATCACGAGAACAGGTATTTAATTTGGCCAATTGCAAGTTGTTGTTCTCTTTGACTCTCCTCTGAAGAGTGGCAACATGGGGGCCTCAAAACAACTCTCAAATGACTTGAAAACAAAGATTGTTCAACATTATGGTTTAGGGGAAGGCTACAAAAAGCTATTGCAGAGATTTAAGCTGTCAGTGTCCACTGTGAGGGACATAGTGAGGAAATGGAAGACCACAGGCACAGTTCTTGTTAAGGCCAGAAGTGGCAGGCCAAGTAAAATATCGGAGAGGCAAAGGATGGTGAGAATGGTCAAAAACAACCCACAGACCACCTCCAAAGACCTACAACATCATCTTGCTGCAGATAGTGTCACTGTGTATCGTTCAACAATTCAGCGTACTTTGCACAAGGAGAAGCTGTATGGCAGAGTCTTGCTATGACACAAACAAAGTCCCTTGAGGTATGCAAACACACATCTGGACAAGCCAGCTTCATTTTGGAAGAAGGTGCTGTGGACTGATGAAACAAAGATTGAGTTATTTGGTTATAACAAGGGGCGTTATGCATGGTGGCAAAAGAACACAGCGTTCAAAGATAAACACTTGCTACCCACAGTAAAATGTGGTGGATGTTCCATCATGCTGTGGGGCTGTGTGGCCAGTGCCAGTACTGGGAATCTTGCTAAAGTTGAGGGTCGCATGGATTCCACTCAATATCAGCAGATACTTGAGAATACTGTTGAGCAATCAGTCACAAAGTTGAAGTTACGCCGGGGCTGGATATTTCAACAAGACAACGACCCAAAACACTGCTCAAAATCTACTCTGGCATTTATGCAGAGCAACAAGTATAATGTTCTGGAATGGCCATCCCAGTCCCCAGACCTGAATATCCTTGAAAATCTGTGGGGTGATTGAAGCGGGCTGTCCATGCTCGGCAACCATCAAACCTAACTGAACTGGAGATGTTTTGCAAGGAGGAATGGTCCAAAATACCTTCATCCAGAATCCAGACACTCATTACAGGCTATAGGAAGCGTCTAGAGGCTGTTATTTCTGCTAAAGGAGGCTCTACTAAATATTGATGCAATATTTCTGTTGGGGTGCCCAAATTTATGCACCTGTCTAATTTCGTTTTGATGCATATTGCACATTTTCTGTTAATCCAATAAACCTAATTTCACTCCTGAAATATTACTGTGTCCTTCAGTTATTTGATAGATCAAAATGAAATTTCTGATCCAAACACCCAATTATTTATAAATGAAAATCATGGAAATTGTCAGCGGAATTCCGCAGCGTATTTGTGGCGAGGCTGATTTGCCTAAGTTATCAAGCCCTACACACCGGCAAAAGTAGAATTTAGTGACGTAAGCTTCGATCCGCCGGACTCAGTCCGACACAGATCGATTCTTACGTCACTACAGATGTTCCGAACACAAGTTCGGCACAATCTGACTACTTTTGCTAGTTATCAAAAAACTAGCAGGTACGCTCGGCACTTTTCCGGCCAAGCGTACCTGGTTTTCAATTCGCCGCCCTGGAGGTGGCGGATCCCATAGGAATCAATGGGAGTCTGACCATAGCGAAAGTTCATGTTCGCTGCTGCCCGACATCCCATTGATTCCTATGGGAGATGTCTGCACCTAACACCCTAACATGTACCCCGAGTCTAAAAAACCCTAATCTGCCCCCCTACACCGCCGCCACCTAAATAAAGTTATTACCCCTAAACCGCCGCTCCCGGACCCCGCCGCCACCTACATAATACCTATTAACCCCTACCCTGCCCCCCCCTATACCGCCGCCACCTATATTAAATTTATTAACCCCTATCCTGCGGATCCCGGACCCCGCCGCAACTAAATACATTTTTTAACCCCTAAACCGCCGCTCCTGGACCCCGCCGCCACCTATATTAAACTTATTAACCCCTAATCTGCCCCCCCTACACCGCCGCAAACTATATTAAATTTATCAACCCCTATCCTGCCCCCCCTACACCGCCGCAACCTATAATAAAATTATTAACCCCTAAACCTAAGTCTAACACTAACCCTAACACCCTCCTATCTTAAATATTAATTAAATAAATCTAAATAAATATAACTCTTATTAAATTAATTATTCCTATTTAAAACTAAATACTTACCTATAAAATAAACCCTAATATAGCTACAATATTACTAATAATTATATTGTAGCTATTTTAGGATTTATTTTTATTTTACAGGCAAATTTTAATTTATTTTAACTAGGTACAATAGCTATTAAATAGTTTATTATACGCGGCGGCGGTATATGGGGGGCAGGATAGGGGTTAATAGGTATTATGTAGGTGGCGGCGGGCTCTGGGAGCGGCAGTTTAGGGGTTAATCAGTTTATTAGAGTGGTGGTGGGCTCCGGGAGCGGAGGTTTAGGGGTTAATACATTTATTATAATTGCGGCTGTGTCTAGGAGCGGCGGTTTAGGGGTTAATAACTTTATTTAGTTGCGGGGGGCTCGGGGGCGCAGGTATATTGGGTAGAAAAGTGTAGTTTAGTGTGGGTGCTTAGAGACAGCTTATCAATAAAGCTGGGAAAAAGCCGAAGAGCAGCGAGATCGGATGAGTGATAACTATCACAGTCCGCTGCTCATCGCCCCGTACTTGGTGCATGGCTTTTTGACAGCTTTTTTGATAACTTTGACGAGCGTATTCAGGTCCACGGCGGCGTTGTGAGGCAAGCTTAGGCGATCGTATTGGGGCCAGCGAAGGCAGGTAAGTAGACACGTTGATAACTAGAGGCCTATGTCTTGCTTAACTTTACCTATATATAACTATGGCTCTGGGCAATAAGGCATGTATATTATACATTCATCTATAAGAAATCACCCCTCTCTTCCACTTTGTGTCCTCAGAATCATAAGTATGGCCAGGTTCCAAAGAGACCATATTTAGCATTAGCGAATTTATAACCCTCACCTATAGTGAGTTATTACAAGCGGTGCTCACCCGCTTATACACTCCCCTGTACGCAAGACTTTAGCTAGTGGTTACCAAGAGTGTGCTGACATACACAACCATATGGCCCATATGAAGTCAGATCAGTAACCACCCATATGAAAATACTATTCTTATAAAAGAGGTTCCTGAAGCCTGTCATATTACATGGTACACATTTTACTACCTACTGTATGTATTCTGCTGTTATATTGTATTCCTGAATTATGTATCATGACTTTCAATTGCTTGTTGAAACTGGTGCACAACGTCAATAAAAGAATATTACTTACTTATATATATTCATGCAGCATTACTTCAAGAGGCTTAACCAGCCGATCACAAATACAGTATATCAAAACAAAGAAATGTCACCACCACCGCCTCTGAACAATTGTCAAATTGTAAAACTGACTTATAACCATAAGAAACACATAAAAAAAGTATAAAAGAACTGTTGCACTTTGATATAACATAGTCATATAGTGAACTTATTCAACTAAAATTAGACAATATAACCACACCGCCTATTGCACTTTAAGATCACTAATAGGGTCTTGACTCTTATGGAAATTGTAATGTTAACATACACGGTGTCAGGGTTTTTTCCCTGTTGCGTTTGCCATGTGCTGCTGGCAGCCATTTTACTCACCTCTCTTCCTGACTTGGTGCATTGTGGGGGAAGCTGCTCATTGCCTGCACTTCCTTTTATGGCCAGACTGTTGTGCATCATCCATGTGAGACAGGATGCAGTCTCAGAATTGTGATGTCATCACTTATTATTTAAAGGGCCTCTGTTCAGTATGCTTTGCCTTTGCGTTGTCTCAGACCTGTTTGTGAGAGCTCCTGTGTTTTACCTGGCTGCCTGACGTCCTTCCTGGTTCCTGATCCCTGGCTTGTTCCTGACTCTGCTGTTTTCCTTGTTCCTGATTCCGGCTCGTCTGACTATTCGCTTTGGCTCCTGACTCGGCTCGTCTGACTACCAGCTCTGGTTTTGACTCCTGGCTTTTTATTTGAGTTGTGGACTTTTTATTATTTTTTGCTATTAATTAAGTTGTGATTATTTTTGCACTTCTCGTTTCAGTCTGATTCCTGGCACCCTGACATTATCCAAGGCCATGAATCCTGATGGTGCTAATAATCCACCTTTACCTGCCATCATTTCCAGGATGGATGAACAGGATCACCGCTAGGATCAATTTGCACTAGCCCTGCAAACCCTGCTGACTCGCACTGCACATTTGGACCAAAGTGTCCCGCAAGTTATGGCTGCTCCTGTTTCCGCTGCTGCACCTATGCCTACCAGGAGCATGTCCGGTTCTGCACCTCTACCTCAGCGATATGGAGGCGATCCTATTCAGTGCAGAGGGTTTTTGAACCAGGTGGGCATTTACTTTGAGATGTTACCTCAGGCATTTCCCTCTGACAGAGCTAAGGTGGGATTTCTCATCTCGTTACTCTCTGACACAGCTCTTGCCTGGGCTAATCCCTTGTGGGAGACTAATAAACCTGTGATTTCAAATTACCCTGAATTTGTGGCCTCCTTTTCGAAGGGTATTTGATGTTCCGGCTCGCTCCTCCTCTGCTGCTTAACGACTCATGTCCATTCAGCAAGGTACAAGATCTGTTGCTCAGTATGCTATTGAGTTCCGTACGCTTGCCGCAAAGGTAGGTTGGAACAATGAAGCCCTTGTTGCCGCCTTCTTTCATGGGCTCTCTGATGCGATCAAAGATGAAGTTGCTTCCAGAGATTTACCAGAGGATCTCGAGGCATTAGTGTCTTTTTTGATCCTAATTGACATCAGACTCAGAGAGAGGCCCTCTTTCAAGGAGCGCTTGCAGAAGCCTCCTGTTCCTTTGTCTCCTACGTGTTCGTTCCCACCCATGCCTCCCTCTCCTCCCATGCCTCCTGGTCCCGAGTCACCAGGTACTGCTGAGCCGATGCAGCTGGGATTCACGCGTCTCTCCGCGTTGGAGAGGGCCTTTAGGAGGAGGGAGGGGCTCTGCCTCTATTGTGGGTTACAGGGCCACCTTTTGAAGTCTTGTCCTACATGGCCAGGAAACGCTCACACCTAAGGTCCTGTCGGGGGCAGACCTTGGGTGGTTTATCTTCGTCCCCGGAACCACTTAAGGAGAAACCTTTGGTCACGGTTGTCCTTTCCTGGGTGGACTCCTCCATAGTCACTCAGGCTCTTGTTAACTCCGGTGCTGCGGGCTATTTCATTGACAGTGCTTTTGTATCAAAGCACTCCATTCCTGTTTTGCCTCGGTCCGTTCCGCGAGGCCATTGATGGCAGGTCCCTTCAGCTCGCACTCGTCGTTACTCATGAAACTGCTCCGTTGTCCATGGCTGTTGGGGCTCTCCATTTTGAAACCCTCCAGTTCCAGGTGATAAACTCTCCTCATTTTCCGGTTGTTCTGGGTTATCCCTGGCTCCAAAAGCAAAATCCCAGTCTCTACTGGTGCAGGTCCGTAATTTTGTTGTGGTCCCCGCAATGTATTTCCACTTGTCTTCGGAAACCAGTTAAAGTTTTGTGCACTTCTTCGGTATCTCAATTGCCAGAGGAGTACCGAGAGTTCCTAGACGTGTTTGACAAGGTGCGTGCTGGTACGTTGCCTCCTCATCAGTCTTACAATTGTGCCATAGACCTGCAACCCGGAGCCATTCCTCCTCGGGGCCGGGTGTACCCTCTGTCTGTTGCAGAGAATTGTGCTATGGAGGAGTATGTTGCCGATGCTCTGTCGCGGGGGATCATCCGTAAATCCTGCTCTCCTGCAGGGGCTGACTTCTTCTTTGTGAAGAAAAAGGGTGGTGAGTTAAGACCATGTATCGATTATAGGGGTCTTAATCGTCTTACCATTAAGAATGCTTACCCTATTCCGCTTATTACGTAACTCTTTGACTGTCTCAAGGGAGCTACAGTCTTTACTAAACTTGATTTGAGAGGAGCGTACAATCTCGTTAGGATTAAGGAGGGCCACGAATGGAAAACAGCATTTAACACCAGGAGCGGGCATTATGAGTATCTTGTAATGCCCTTTGGCCTATGAAATGCTCTTGCTGTTTTCCAGGAATTTATTAATGATGTCCTATGAGATATGTTGTAACAGTGTGTTGTGGTGTACTTAGACGACATCCTCATACACTCACCCACACTTGAGGCTCATCGTTCTGATGTTACACAAGTTCTTCAGAGACTACGTGAGAACGGCCTGTTTTGTAAACTCGAGAAATGTCAGTTCCATCAGACTCAAGTAACCTTCCTAGGTTATGTTATCTCCGTTGCAGGGTTCTCCATGGATCCTGACAAGTTATCTGCAGTTCTGCAGTGGCCTCGCCCAGTTGGTCTTCGGTCTATTCAACATTTCTTCGGGGTTCACCAATTACTATAGAAAGTTTATTAAAAAAAATTCTTCCTTGGTCAAACCTATCACAGACATGACCCGTAAAGAGAATGATCCACTCCATTGGTCACCTACTGCCATTAAGGCCTTTGATAGTCTTAAGACTGCCTTTGCTGCCGCTCCAGTTCTGGCACATCCTAACCCTGTCCTGCCTTTCGCTCTTGAGGTCGATACGTCTGAGACTGGAGTAAGTGCCCTCTTGTCTCAAGGTCCTACGCCTGACGGTTCTTTGCATCCATGTGGGGTACTAGCGTGCCAGTGCTCATTCTTGCTGACCACAAGAATTTAACTTATCTATCTGAAGCAAAACGTTTGTCGCCCCGACAGGCCAGATGGGCGTTATTTTTGTCTCGGTTTAATTATGTGGTCTCCTACCTGCCTGGTAGTAAGAATGTTAGGGCTAATGCCCTCTCTCGACAATTTTCACCTCTGTCCAAGGAGGAGTCTGTGCCTACTCCTGTTATACCTCCTGACCATATTTTTGCTACCATACGTACTAATTTGACTTCTCCCTTGGGGGAGGAGATTCTGGCTGCACAAACCAATTCACCCAGGTCACCCAGGCAAGAACCAAATGATTTGGTCTGTCACTTGACAATTCTGGTGGCCAGGTCTTCGTTCTGATGTTGCTGCGTATGTTTCCTCCTGCTCAGTTTGTGCACAGAATAAGACTCCTCAACGTCTTCCTGTGGGTCTTCTTCAACCTATTGCTAATGGTGAGCGTCATTGGACACATCTTTCCATGGACTTCATTGTCGAGCTCCCTGTTTCCAATGGCAATACTGTTTTCCTTATGGTGATTGACCGTTTTTCTAAAATGTCACATTGCATCCTGTCATATCAGAGTTTGTTAGCAGTTGTTGTTAGAGTGGAATCATTGACAAGAGACCACACCAGAGGAAACTGCAAATTGATTTAACTATCAGTAGCAGTCTGAGTCTGAGAGTGCAGGCAAGACTGCTAGCAATAGCTGGTTAATTAAGGGTTAACATTGCTGGCTAGCAGCTGATACTAATGTTGTGGGTAGATGTGAAAACATTATCTGAACACAGGGGCTGCCTTGAGATTAATGGAAAATAAACAATCTCTGTTTTAGATTTGTAGTTCATCAATAGCAGTTAGAGACAAAGTTAGTTTGTTAATTGCAGTCCATTTAAGCAACAGGTTATAACAAGTTGATGATTAGTGTGTGTGCTGTTAGCAAAAACTAGTAAGATTTGTTGCATTACAGATTATAGCAAGCACAGACTTTGTGAGA
This sequence comes from Bombina bombina, assembly GCF_027579735.1. Taxonomy (NCBI): domain Eukaryota; kingdom Metazoa; phylum Chordata; class Amphibia; order Anura; family Bombinatoridae; genus Bombina; species Bombina bombina. Next base: position 163,322,451 of record NC_069502.1, read on the forward strand.
GTTAATGAGCAGCACACATAAGCATAGATTGTAAGGGAAACAACTTATCTTATGGAAGGAATGCAGTCCTGTATAGGAGATCATTAGAGCAGTGATTGCCAGCAGTAATTCAGTAGTTAAGGTTAAAGGCTTTTCCAGCCAGCAGGAGAGGAACAATGCAGCTTCAGTGTGGAGTGTCCTGCTGTTATAGAGAAACTGAAAGTGAATCCAGAAGCAGTGAAAAAGACTGCAGCTCCTGTAGGTTAGCAGCTGATACAGACTGAGGAGCAACAGCAGTCTGTAGTTGATTGGCTTCAGTAAGTTGCACAGGAAGGAAACTCTCTGCAATTGAAGATACCTAAGCAGAGTGTTAGAGGAAGTGCTGGCTTAAATAGGCTGAAGGAGGAGGCCATACTTAAAGGGGCAGTAAGTTAGAGCATTACAGGACCCCCGAGTAAGGCAGACCTCAGGGCTGCGAGGGCTTGAGAGGGTAACGTTTGTGGAAGTCAGAACGAAGACGAGGGGCTCTCAGGTCAGAGATGGGAATCCAAGAATCTTCAGACGAGTCATAACCCTTTCAGCTGACTAAGTATTGGAGTCTCCCTCTACACTATTTGATCAACCTCATATTCCAAATCGCCATCTATCACAACGGGAGCAGGAGGAGGAAGAGATCTCCCAGGAAACTTGTTCTCTAGGTATGGCTTAAGGAGAGAAACGTGGAAGGTTGGATGAATATGGAGATGTGCTGGGAGTGTCAGGCGTACAGCATTTTGGTTTATCACCTTAGCGATGGAGTAAGGACCAATGAATAAGGCGCTGAGTTTCTTTGAAGGAGTTCCAAGTTTTAAATTCTTGGTTGATAACCAAACCCTCTCACCAACCTTAAAAGTTGGCGGATGGCGTCGATGTAGGTCAAAGTATCGTTTTTGTCTTAACTGTGCTATTTTAATATTGGAGCGTGTAACTTCGAATCCGAATTTGATGGTATTTAGGGTTTCTGTGACAGTCGAATTATAGCTGGAGTCAGGTTTTAAGAAATGGGAGTCAGGTTTTAAGAAATGAAAAGTTGGATGATAGCCATAGTTGGCATAGAAAGGCGTAAGTTTAGTAGTGGAACTGAGAGTGTTATTCAAGGAGAACTCCGCCAAAGGCAAGAATGTAGACCAGTCATCTTGTAAATGAGAACAGTAACAACGCAAGAACTGCTCCAACCACTGATTAGTCCTTTCTGAAAGTCCATTTGATTGGGGATGGTAAGCACTATTGAAGTTGTTCTGAATGGAGAGGAGTCTACATAGCTCTCTCCAAAATTTGGAGGTAAATTGTACGCCCCTGTCAGAAGTGATGGTGCTAGGTAAACCGTGCAGACGTACAATATTTTCAATGAAAATGTGTGCAGTTTTTAGAGCAGTTGGAAGTTCGGTTAAAGGAACAAAGTGTACCATCTTAGTGAATTGATCAATAACCACCAGGATGGTGGTGTAATCTGCAGAAGGGGGTAAGTCAACGACAAAATCCATTGAAATGGAGCTCCAAGGTTTCTCTGGAATAGGTAAAGACATAAGAAGTCCATATGGAGGAACTCTCTGTCGTTTAGAGGTTGCACAGACTTTACATGTATTGATATAGTCATAAACTGTTTTGTACATATTTGGCCACCAGAAGTTCCTTTTTAGGAGTTCTAGGGTTTTGTAATGTCCAGGGTGTCCAGACAATGGGTTGTCATGTATTGTTTGGAGAATTTCAAGTCGTAGCTCAGTTGGGATATATAATTTATCTTCCTTATAGAGTAACTGATCAGATCCTTTTGTAAGAGTATGTGAAGACGGAAGGGAGTGGTCATTGAGCAAAGCTTGTTTTATCCTTGAGGGAAAATCAGCTATGAGAGCTATAATCCATTCTGTGGGTATTATAGTAGTTGTGGTGGCACAATGAGGCCTGGGAAAAATCCTGGAGAGCGAGTCAGCCTTACCATTGGCACTACCGGGACGGTAGGTAATTAGATAGTTAAACCTATCAAAAAAAAGACTCCACCTAACTTGTCTAGATGACAAAGTCTTGGTGGTTTTGAGGTATTCTAGGTTACGATGGTCAGTGTAAATTAAAATGGGCAAGTCAGTGCCTTCCAATAGGTGTCTCCAGTTCTCAAGAGCGACCTTAATAGCCAGCAACTCCTTTTCAGCGATAGAGTAGTTCATTTTTTCGGCTGATGTGAGAGTTCTAGAGTGATAGGCGACGGGATGCACTGGAGTACTGATGGAAGTCCTTTGGGAAAGTATAGCACCAATTGCGTAATCAGAGGCATCTACCTCTAATATGTACTGTAGAGTAGGGTCAGGTAATTTAAGTATAGGCTCAGAGGTGAAGGCATTTTTAAGTTCGTCAAAGGCATGTTGGGCTTCAGAGTCCCATGTGAATCCTGTAGTGGTACCAGTGAGTCTTGTTAAAGGTTTAACAATGTGCGGGTAGTTCCTTATGAATTTTCTATAGAAATTTGAGAAACCGAGGAAACGTTGTAGTGATTTATTATTAATAGGAGTAGGCCATTTGAGTATGGATTTAATCTTATCATCCTCCATTCGGATCTCACCAGGTGTAAGCTTATAACCTAGGAAACTGATATTTTGAGAGTGGAATGTTCATTTCTCTAGCTTTGCATACAGACGGTGTGTTTGAAGCCTGGCAAGGACCCATCGGACGTGTTTAATGTGTTCTTCTTCTGAAGATGAATAGATGAGGATATCATCTAAATAGATGACGACACAAATATCCAATAGGTCTCGAAAGATATCATTAACAAAAAACTGAAAAGTGGCAGGGGCATTGCAAAGCCCAAAAGGCATCACCAAGTACTCATAGAGGCCATATCTAGTGCGGAAGGCTGTTTTCCATTCATCACCACTCTTGATTCGCACTAAGTTGTAGGCACCCCGTATATCAAGTTTTGTGAAAATTCTGGCCTTTTGTAACCTCTCCACTAGGTCAGGAATGAGTGGAAGAGGGTACCTATTTTTTATAGTTATTTTATTCAGAAGCCTGTAATCTATAATAGGGCGAATGGTGGCATCTTTATTTCTCACAAAAAATATACCAGCCCCAGCTGGAGAGGTAGACGGTCTTATAAATCCCTTGCGTAGATTATCATCTATGTAGGTCTTGAGTTGAGCGAGTTCTGGTTCGGACAAGGAGTAGACATGCCCGTAAGGAACACTAGAGCTGGGTAATAGGTCGATAGGGCAATCATAAGGACGATGGGGAGGCAGGCTTCCTTTTTACTGAACACATCATGGAAATCTAGTTTGTTAATTGCAGTCCATTTAAGCAACAGGTTATAACAAGTTGATGATTAGTGTGTGTGCTGTTAGCAAAAACTAGTAAGATTTGTTGCATTACAGATTATAGCAAGCACAGACTTTGTGAGAGTTAATGAGCAGCACACATAAGCATAGATTGTAAGGGAAACAACTTATCTTATGGAAGGAATGCAGTCCTGTATAGGAGATCATTAGAGCAGTGATTGCCAGCAGTAATTCAGTAGTTAAGGTTAAAGGATTTTCCAGCCAGCAGGAGAGGAACAATGCAGCTTCAGTGTGGAGTGTCCTGCTGTTATAGAGAAACTGAAAGTGAATCCAGAAGCAGTGAAAAAGACTGCAGCTCCTGTAGGTTAGCAGCTGATACAGACTGAGGAGCAACAGCAGTCTGTAGTTGATTGGCTTCAGTAAGTTGCACAGGAAGGAAACTCTCTGCAATTGAAGATACCTAAGCAGAGTGTTAGAGGAAGTGCTGGCTTAAATAGGCTGAAGGAGGAGGCCATACTTAAAGGGGCAGTAAGTTAGAGCATTACAATTCCCTTGATGAAGCTGCCTACCGCTCAGGAGCTTGCTTCAATTTTTGCCCGGGAGGTCTTCCGTTTACATGGGTTACCCAAGGAGATAGTGTCGGACAGGGGTAGCTAGTTTGTCTCCAGATTTTGGCGTTCCTTTTGTGCTCAAATGGGGATCCAGCTTTCCTTCTCCTCGGCATATCACCCTCAATCCAATGGGGCTGAGGAACGGTCTAATCAAGCTCTGGAACAGTTCCTCCATTGCTATGTCTCAGATCACCACAGTAATTGGTCTGAACTGTTACTTTGGACAGAGTTTGCTCGTAATAGTGCTATTAATGCTTCCTCCAAGTTATCCCCGTTCATGGCGAATTATGGGTTTCAACCATCCTTGTTGCCCGATTCATTCATGTCTCAGGGTTTTCCAGCTTTGGAGGAGCATCTCCGGCAACTCCGTTCCACGTGGGTGCAGATTAAGGATTGCCGTCATCGTTCTATGCAGCGCCAAAAGTTCCAGGCTGATAAGAGAGTTTTGCTGTCCTCCCGCAACTTGAACCTTCGTGTGCCTTCCAATAAATTGGCTCCCCGTTATGTTGGTCCTTTTCGAATACTCCGACGGGTTAATCCTGTGGCCTACGCTCTTGTTTTTCATGTCTCCCTCTTGAAACCATTGGTTTGTAATCGGTTTACCACTGTGTTGCCTCGTCCCCATCCTATCCTTGTTGACAACCATGAGGAGTATGAGGTCAGCAGCATTATTGACTCTCGTATGTCCAGGGGCCGTGTACAGTATTTGGTTCACTGGAGGGGCTACGATCCGGAGGAGCGTTCTTGGGTTCCCTCCTCTGATGTTCATGCTCCTGCCCTCCACCGTGCCTTCCATGCCTGTTTCCCCAATAAGCCTTTTGTCCTCCCGCGGGGGAGGGGTCGTTGAGGGTAGGGTACTGTCAGGGTTTTTTTCCCTGTTGTGTTTGCCATGTGCTGCTGGCAGCCATTTTACTCACCTCTCTTCCTGACTTGGTGCATTGTGGGGGATGCTGCTTATTGCCTGCACTTCCTTGTATGGCCAGACTGTTGTGCATCATCCATGTGAGACAGGATGCAGTCTCAGAATTGTGATGTCATCACTAATTATTTAAAGGGCCTCTGTTCAGTATGCTTTGCCTTTGCGTTATCTCAGACCTGTTTGTGAGAGCTCCTGTGTTTTACCTGGCTGCCTGATGTCCTTCATGGTTCCTGATCCCTGGCTTGTTCCTGACTCTGCTGTTTTCCTTATTCCTCATTCTGGCTCTTCTGACTATTCGCTTTGGCTCCTGACTTGGCTCGTCTGACTACCAGCTCTGGTTTTGACTCCTGGCTTGTTATTTTACTTGTCGACTTTTTATTATTTTTTGCTATTAATTAAGGTGTGATTATTTTTGCACTTCTCATCTCAGTCTGATTCCTGGCACCCTGAAACACGGGGTCTGAAACCTACTATGTGCAGTAACAAAAAAGGGGGCGCTCACTATGACCCAAAACAAAAGTACAGTTTAAATAAATCCCATAATTGGGCAAAGCAAAAAACAATAATAAAAAGAAAGTGATAAAGATGAAAAACAATACAAAACAAAAGAAAAGTGAGTGACTTTACTAATAATATAAATATAATATAAGTATTAAACAATATAAAACAATGAAAAATAGGAATAATAATTTCCGCAAACCAACAAATGTCTGCAAACCAAAAAGTTTGTAGTAATGAGAAGTAAATGTGGTATCCAAAGATTCGACACTCCAAAGCAGGGATCCTGAGTCCCAAACGAAGCTAGAACAACATGTGAGAGAAAAGATGGAGGCGCTTCATAGGGTGAGTAAGTTCGAACAGGGTTTAAAACTTCAAATGCAGACAAGTGGCAACTCACATTTTAGCAGGCACCACCAGTGGTGTATGAGACACGAGCTGGGACACACCGGTATCCCCCAGCGAGACAGTCACTGGCAGTAGCAGTCGGGCTGAGAGTACAGCTTGTGGATTCAGCGATACCAGGAAAAGCCAAGCAGCGTCAATACGTTCTACTGATTCCCTGTGAGGTAATCAGCCCAGGATACAGCTGAGAGCACAGACGGTCAGCAAGAAACATGAGAATGCAAAGTAGGAAAACGGAAAGTTCAAACTGTGACTGGATGCTTGAAGAAGTACACAGTAAAAGCGACAGTATCAAATAAAAATTGTTTATTAAAAGCAACGTGTTTCTCAGTGTATTAACCTCTGTTTCATCAGTGCCTCATGAAACAGAGGTAAAACGGGAGTTGCCACTAAAATGTGAGTTGCCACTTGTCTGCATTTGAAGTTTTTAACCCTGTTCGAACTTACTCACCCTATGAAGCGCCTCCATCTGTTCTCTTACATGTTGTTCATGACTCTTATGGGACAAGCAAGTCTCAAACACTCACCAGTAGATATAAATATGTCAAATTAAATGAACTGTTGGAAAGGCTATCAGGTCTAATTATAATAGGTGTATAAGTAATTACAACATGTCCATCTCTAGACATGACAAAAAGAATGCATTGTTATGACCAAATAACACTATAATCATGTGTGTATGACACATTATTATAATGGCTGCAAAAAATAGGGTTAGTTATTAAAACACAAATGGACAGCTGAAATATATGCTATAAAAATGTTGTGGCAACACATGTCATAGATCAGTATAGAATACAACACCATTACAGGAAGCAATGCCAATCAATAAGGGCATTTAAACCATTGGGATGTGTGGTACCTAAAGTAAAGATCCATTTAGCCTCAAATTGTTTTTTTCTTTTGAGAGGAGAACATGATCTATAAGAATAAATTTGAGATCTTTCACTGTATGGTTTCCCTCTAAAAAATGTCTTGCCACAGGCTGATCAGTTTTCTGTTTGCCCAAGGCAGAGCTGATGACACCTCTGTGATTGGCCATCCTCTTTTTTTTTATATCATCATCCATCTTTCCTACATAAAACACCCACAAATGCAACTTAACAGATAAACAACAAATTTAGTTGAACATGTTAAGTATATAGCGTATCTTATATTTTTTGTTAGTACGGAGGTATCTGAACCTCTATCATGGAGATACAGGTGATACAGCTGATGCATCTATAGTACCCTAATTTTTGTACTGTAATCACATTTCTTTCTGATAATATTATACAAGATCAGTCTTCAACAGTAGATTTTTTAGACTCTGACCACGTCTGTAACCCATCCCATTTATTTATGACTGAAATAAATGTATAAGTATGTTTTAAATATTTATGGTATATGACTGACGGCCAGATTACGAGTTTTGCGTTATGAGTGGGTCTATAACTGGTGCACCACTTTGGATTTTTCCCAGGCTTAGGTATCACCACAATCCGAGCATTGAGTAAATCTTGAGGTAGCTCGTAGCCCTGCATAATATACTTGGAGAATTTTACTAAATGGGGAATCAGGGATTTTTGGAACAATTTATAATATTCTCCAGGAAGGCCATTTGGGCCTGGGGCTTTGCTTGGTTTTAAATCTTTAATAGCTTGTTGGACCTCGTTGGCGGTTACGTCCTGATTTAGACTGTCTCTGTCTGCGTCGGATAATGAGGGCAAGTCAGCTGTTCCTAAAAATTTTGTCAGTAAAGATTGAGTAACGGTAGTTCCATTATATGGAGTGCCATAATACTGTGAAAAGCAGTCTACAATCTCTTGTGGGTGGCTAGTTAGAGTACCATCAGATTTTTGAATCTGAGGTATTGCAGATAATTTCAATTTTTCTCTGATTTTGTTCACCATGTATCTGTCCGGTTTATTGGTATATATGTAATAATTAGTTTTGAGTAAAAATGCTGCTCTGATTGCCTGACCATTCAGAATATTAGCGAGGGTTGACCGTTTCTCCTGTATTGTCTTCAGTAGTGCGTCAGATTGTGTGAGTTTATGTTGTTTCTCTAGGGCTTCAATTTCATTTTGTAAGGTTTTTCTTTGTGTGTTTAGCTTTTTAAGATAAATAGTTTATTCTTTTATTAGTAGGCCTCTCAAAAAGACCTTATAGGCTGCCCATGTAGAGATAGGGTTAATAGTGGACCCCGTATTAATGTCCCAGTAATTTGTCATTTGTTCAGTTATATGCGTCTTGACCGTGGGATCTTACATTGTCTTCTTTAAAGGGACATTGAACCCAATTTTTTTCTTTCATGATTCAGATAGAGCATGCAATTTTAGGCAACTTTCTAATTTACTCCTATTATAAAATTTTCTTTGTTCTTTTGGTTTCTTTATTTGAAAAGCAAGAATGTATGTTTAGATGCCGGCCCATTTTTGGTGAACAACCTGGGTTTTTCTTGCTGATTGGTGGATACATTCACCCACCAATAAATAAGTTCTGTCCATGGTACTGAACCAAAAATTGTCTGGATCCTTAGCTTAGATGCCTTGTTTTACAATTAAAGATGGCAAGAGATCGAAGAAAATTGATAATAGGAGTAAATTAGAAAGTTGCTTAAAATTGCATGCTCTATCTGAATCACGAAAGAAAAAAATTTGGGTTCAGTGTCCCTTTAAGATTATTTGTCACATCAACCCAGTGGCCTTTAAATACAGTAAAAGTGATCCCTGAAACTTTCTTTGTATATCTCCTCAAATCTGCCAATTGGAACCTCTTTCTCCTGCACCCTAGCACCCCCTGCTCCTGATTTTGCATATAATTTAAAATTAACCAGATTTTTAATTCCTATAAGCAGTGGCTACAGTACTTGGGCCACTGGAATGTTTATGGCCTAGAGGAATGATCATGAGTTCCTGTCTGTGATGTCCATACCCCAACCTTTTATTGCTGGTTTTCTTGTAGGCCTGCAGTGGTCTATTCAGAGGTTGTCCATTGGGGGTACTGTAAAGCCTGCCTGATTACAGCATATGACAGAGACTCTAAAATCAGCCAGAATGCAGCCAATGAGAATGGAACATATTGATGTGATGGTCATTCTGACACTCCCCATTGCCTGTTCAAGGAGAGTGTCTCTATGAAAACACCCTATTTACCAGCTCTCATAGGAAACCCTGTTCTTGGATTATTTTGCCTTGATCTTGGACTTATATACTTCTGCTTGTCTATACTTTCCTTGGTCTCTGAATACCTTCTTTGGCCTTGATTCTACCTGTACCAAAAAAATACAGATACAATTAAAAGGCAACTAAATAGAGACATGAGATAAAAAAAAAAACTGTAAAACTTGTAAAACTTCATTGTTGGATCACTGCCAGCCCTGGTGTTCTCCAATCATTACTTTCCAATTTGTGTTTTATGGCAGCATTGGAATATAGTTGGAAGTTGTTCAGAACTCATTTATTGAAGACGCTCTGCATATAGATCTTCAATAGAATTAATTTAAAACAACTGTTTAAAAACAATACATAGCTCTACGTGTTTTCGGATCTACAACCTTTCTCAAGAGCAAATAAATGCTTTAATGAAAAGAGCTATATCATAGAGAGCTATTGATTCTACCTGGACATTATTTACCTTCCTACCCTACCCTGCTTTGCATAGAAACGCTAAGCAGACAGGAGCATTTGTTATTTCTGTTCAGAGTTACACTAAAAATTGAAGGGACATAAAACACCTTGCAATTTTACTTTTATGTAGTCTTGTTTGCTGAAATTGTTTTTCAATTGCCAAATTTCCTCTTATCTCTTGCTTCATGTGGAGAAGCTAAACCTATTACTGGAGTAGTCAAGGCTAGCTGCTGAAATTGTGTCAGCAAAATTTGCATTTTGTTGCAGTATCTTATTACCTCTGCTAAAGTCAGTTAGGGCATTTGAAAAAACTCAGGTCAGATTACAAGTGGTGTGGTAATTAACACTCCCGCCCACGTGCTCCACTAGAAGTAAGCTTTCTGCATGTAGGGTAGCGCTCGTATTACAAGTTGAAAGTAAAATGTATTCCCCTATAGAAGTCAATAAAGCAAAAAAAAAGTGGAAAAAAACACTCTACTCGCGTGGAAACCTGATCGCTTATTTTCAAGTGTGCTAACCCGACACAAAAATATTAATATTTCACATTCCAATGTTCTTCACATGGCAGAATATGTTCTATCTATTTATAAATATATATCTATATATATCTATATCTGTACTTAACTGCAAAGAGCTCCAATGTGCACATATATACAGTGAGGCAAAAAAGTATTTAGTCAGCCACCATTTGTGCAAGTTCTCCCACTTAAGAAGATGAGAGAGGCCTGTAATTTTCATCATAGGTATACCTCAACTATGAGAGACAAAATGTGGAAACAAATCCAGAAAATCACATTGTCTGATTTGGAAAGAATTTATTTGCAAATAATGGTGGAAAATAAGTATTTGGTCAATATCAAAAGTTCATCTCAATACTTTGTTATATATCCTTTGTTGGCAGTGACAGAGGTCAAACGTTTTCTGTAAGTCTTCACAAGGTTGTCACACACTGTTGCTGGTATGTTGGCCCATTCCTGCATGCAGATCTCCTCTAGAGCAGTGATGTTTTGGGGCTGTTGCTGGGCAACACGGACTTTCAACTCCCTCCAAAGGTTTTCTATGGGGTTGAGATCTGGAGACTGGCTAGGCCACTCCAGGACCTTGAAATGCTTCTTACGAAGCCACTCCTTCATTGTCCGGGTGGTGTGTTTGGGATCATTGTCACGCTGAAAGACCCAGCCACGTTTCATCTTCAATGCCCTTGCTGATGGAAGGAGGTTTGAACTCAAAATCTCACGATATATGGCCCCATTCATTCTTTCATGTACATGGATCAGTCGTCCTGTTCCCTTTGCAGAGAAACAGCCCCAAAGCATGATGTTGACACCCCCATGCTTCACAGTAGGCATGATGTTCTTTGGTTGCAACTCAGCATTCTCTCTCCTCCAAACACGACGAGTTGTATTTCTACCAAACAGTTCTACTTTGGTTTCATATGACCATATGACATTCTCCCAATCTGCTTCTGGATTATCCAAATGCTCTCTAGCATACTTCAGACGGGCCCAGACATGTACTGGCTTAAGCAGGGGGACACGTCTGGCACTGCAGAATCTGAGTCCCTGGCGGCGTAGTGTGTTACTGATGGTAGCCTTTGTTATGTTGGTCCCAGCTCTCTGCAGGTCATTCACTAGGTCCCCCCATGTGGTTCTGGGAAGTTTGCTCACCGTTCTTGTGATAATTTTGACCCCACGGGGTGAGATCTTGCGTGTAGCCCCAGATCGAGGAAGATTATCAGTGGTCTTGTATGTCTTCCATTTTCTAATTATTGCTCCCACAGTTGATTTATTCACACCAAGCTGCTTGCCTATTGCAGATGCAGTCTTCCCAGCCTGCTGCAGCTCTACAATTTTGTTTCTGGTGTCCTTCGACAGCTCTTTGGTCTTCACCATAGTGGAGTTTGGAGTGTGACTGTTTGAGATTGTGGACAGGTGTCTTTTATACTGATAACAAGTTCAAACAGGTGCCATTAATACAGGTAATGAGTGGAGGACAGATGAGCCTCTTAAAGAAGAAGATACAGGTCTGTGAGAGCCAGAAATCTTGCTTGTTTGTAGGTGACCAAATACTTATTTTCCACCATAATATGCAAATAAATTCTTTCCAAATCAGACAATGTGATTGTCTGGATTTGTTTCCACATTTTGTCTCTCATAGTAGTTGAGGTATACCTATGATGAAAATGACAGGCCTCTCTTGCACAATTGGTGGCTGACTAAATACTTTATTGCCCCACTGTACATATCAACAAATACCATATGGTTATAAAACTAAAAATAAAAAATCCAAGCCAATGTGGCTGAATATAAATGTGTTAAGAGAAATTAGGAAAAAACGTAGGGCATTTAAATTATTCAAATAGTACAGACTCAAAATTCCATATTTATAAGGAATGTAACTAAGCATGCAAAAAAGCAATCAAATTAGCAAAAATTGAAAATGAAAAATGAATTGCAAAGGATTCTAAATCTAACCCTAAAAGATTCTTTAAGTACATAAATAGCAAAAAATCTAAGAAAGACAATATAGGTACATTAAAATGCGGGGAGGGTAGCATGATTAACAGTGACAGGCAGAAGGCTGAGATACTAAACCAGTTTTTTTCTTCAGTATACACAAGAGAGGAACCATTAGATGATACTTTGGAACAAAATAGAACATGCCAGCCCATACCATTAATTGGGTTATGTATAGAGGATATCAGGAACAAATTGGATAATATTAAGGTTAATAAAACTCCAGGCCCAGATGGAATACACCCAAGGGTGTTGAAGGAGCTTAGCACTGTTATAGACAAACCTCTACTCTTAATTTTTCAAGATTCATTATCCTCAGGCATGGTACCCAAGGATTGGCGAAAAGCTGATGTGGTGCCACTCTTCAAAAAGGGAAGTAGGGATGATCCAGGAAGCTATAGACCAGTTAGTCTGACATCAATAGTGGGGAAGATATTTGAAGGGATTATAAGAGATTATATTGATGAGCATATTCGTGTAAACAAGATTGTGAGTTCTAATCAGCATGGTTTTAGGAGAAATAGATCATGTCAAACTAATCTAATTAGATTCTATGAGGAAGTAAGTAAAAATATAGATAAAGGGGAATCAGTTGATGTGATATACTTAGATTTTGCAAAGGCGTTTGATACAGTGCCACATGAGAGATTAATGCACAAAATTAAGGGACTGGGAATTGCTGAAAATGTTAGTTTGTGGATAAATAACTGGATAAAAGATAGGGAGCAACGAGTAGTAGTAAATGGATCATACTCAAATTGGACAAAGGTAATCAGTGGAGTACCCCAGGGATTAGTGCTGGGCCCTATTCTTTTTAATATTTTTATAAATGACTTGGAGCTAGGATAAAATAGCGACATCTCTATTTTTGCAGATGATACCAAGTAAGGTCATTAGGTCAGAGCAGGATAAACTTTCGTTACAAAGGGACCTGCAAAAATTAGAAGTATGGGCAGGTAAATGGAAAATGAGATTTAATACGGGAAAATGCAAGGTTCTACATTTTGGAAGTAAAAATAAGCAGGCAACGTATTATTTAAATGGGACAAGACTTAGCCAAACACAGGAGGAAAGTGATTTGGGAATAGTAATAGATAACAAGCTAAAGATGGGTGCACAATGCAGGGCAGCAGCTTCAAAGGCTAATAAGATACTAGCATTTATAAAAAGAGGCATTGACTCAAGGGAGGAAAGCATAATTCTTTCACTATTTAAAGCTCTGGTAAGACCTCACCTTGAGTATGGAGTGTAGTTCTGGGGACCGATCACAAAAAAGATATTGCAGAACTAGAAAAAGTTCAGAGAAGGGCCACAAAGCTAATAAGGGGAATGGAGAATTTAACCTATGAGGAGAGGCTAGCCAAACTGGGTCTGTTTTCTTTAGAAAAAAGGCGCTTAAGAGGTGAAATGATTACTTTATATAAATATATTCAAGGCCCATATACAGAGATGGCAGAAGCGCTGTTTATTCCAAGAAAATTGTTTGTGACCAGAGGTCACAATTTAAGGTTGGAGGAAAGGAGATTTAATCTCCTGCAACGGAAACGTTTTTTCACTGTAAGAGCAATAACATTTTGGAACTCATTACCAAAGGAGGTAGTGAATGCCAATACCCTAGATACATTTAAAAATTATTTGGATACATTTCTGTCTATAAACAAAATTCATGGATATGATTGCTAGTATTAAATGGGTCACCTTTTAGTGGGATTATTTAAGCTTAACTGGAGCTTTTTGTATATATTTTAGATTTGTATAGGTTGAACTCGATGGACTTCGGTCTTTTTTCAACCTCATCTACTATGTTACTATGTTACTATGTTAATGTTAAAGCCCTTTCCCTGCCACCTGAGACCTCATATCTTTGAGCCCGTATAATTTTTTTTGTGCAATAGTTTTTTAATAATAGTTTTTATTAGTGTTATTATGAATGTAACCATACTTTTTAATGTATTTTGATGTGTTTTGTGACACTTTCTTGTTTTGCGAAATAGTTAACCAGAGTTTTGAGGACACGCTATCCCGTTAAGCTGTTAACTTAAATTGAGCTCAAGCGATCGGGTCTATTTTCAACTTGTAATACGAGTGCTACACCCGCCACACACAAACAAACGCAATGAACCCCTTTTCGCTTGTGGGTAACTGTTAGCGAGCCACTTGTAATATATCCCTCAATTTTTCAGAGTTAACTTAAAGGAAAAGGAGGCAAAATAATTAAAGTGACATTAAACAGCTGGGAACAAATACAGTAACATGGCTGCTACTCACCAAGATATTATTTTCCCTCCTGTACCTGCAGCTCTCTTTAAAGCTGTTCTCATATTTTAACTCAGTACAGAATATAGTTGGTAAAGCTCTGCATTTTAAACTGGGCACCCCCATCTTGTAGCTTGCGTATTGTAGCACCCTGTGATAGAAGCACTTTCACAGATATTTGATGTTTCAGCTTTTTGACAGCCGCAGGAAGAAAACAGTAAAACCCACCACCCAATCAACCCCCCTCCAAAAAAAACTAATTCTAAAAAAACCTAAGCTACCCATTGCCCTGAAAAGGGCATTTGTATGGGCATTGCCCTTAAAGGGGCATTTAGCTCTTTTACTGCCCAGACCCCAAACTAAAAAAAAAACCAACCGAAAAAAACCTTAAAAAAGCATAACACTAACCCACTGACGATCCACTTATAGTTTTTGAAGTTCTGCTTGAACGATCTTCATCCCGGAGTTGAAGTCCTGATCCAGGCGGCGAGAAGTCTTCATCCAGACGGCCTCTTCAATCTTCATCCCGGCGGCGAAGTCCTGATCCAAGCAGCAAGAAGTCTTCATCCTCTTTAATCTTCATCCAGGCAGCATCTTCTATCTAGATCCCGGAGGCACGGAGTGGGTCCATCCTGAAGACAACTGGCATGGAGCATCCTCTTCATACAGTTGCCGCCATACACTGCATCTTCAATGCAAGGGACGCGATTCAAGATGATGTCCCTTGCATTCCTATTGGCTAAAAAATTTGAATCAGCCAATAGGAATTAGGGCTGCAAAAATCCTATTGGCTGTTAAATCAGCCAATAGGATTTAAGCACCTCTCATTCTATTGGATAATTCAAATTTATAATTGTAATAATAATTGTAAATTTAATTTAGATCTAATTTCATTATGTTAGAGTTAGGGGGTGTTAGGGTTAGGGTTAGGTATAGGGGATAATATAGTTTAATTTAGGTTGTTGTGATGTGGGGGGCTGGCGGTTTAGGGGTTAATAGGTTTATTTAGTTAATAATTGAAAGTTTAATTTAGCTCTATTTTAATTATGTTAAAGTTAGGGGGTGTTAGGTTTAGGGTAGGGTTAGGGGTTAATAGTTTAATTTAGGTTGTTGTGATGTGGGGTGCTGGCGGTTTAGGGGTTAATAGGTTTATTTAGTGGTAGTGATGTGGGAGGCCACAGGTTTAGGGGTTAATAACTTTATTTAGTTGCAGTGATGTTGGGGAGCGGCGGAATAGGGGTTAATCATTTTAATATAGTTGCGGCGATGTTGGGGTGCTGCGGAATAGGGGTTAATAACTTTAGTATAGTGATGACGATATCGGGAGTGGAACATTAGTGGTTAACAATTTTATTTAGGTGGCAGCAATATCGGGAGCGGCAGATAATAACTGTAGGCAGGCATCGGCGATGTCAGGGGCAGTAGACTAGGGGTGTTAAGACATCAATGGGGTTGCGTTACGGAGCTTTTGTTTCTGCGATCGCAGGTGTTAGACTTTTTTTTGCCTGCTCTCCCCATTGACGTCTATTGGAAAAGCGTGCACGAGCGCGTCAAAATATCACTTGTTTTTGGTGCGGTATGGAGCTCAAAATCTCCATATCGCCTGCGAAAGCCAGGTATTTTTTTATACTTGTAATGGCAGCGCTGTAGGGGGTTAAATAACACAACTTTTGTTGCGTTCTTTACTTTCCCTATAGCGCTCAAAACTCGTAATCTAGGTGATAGTTATTAACGTATTAAAACTAAACTACATTAAGAAAATGTCAAGTTTGCAATTATTTTAAATGTTACTAAATCGTCCTTGGATTCATAATACATACATATAGAAAAATGACAACCAGATGCGTTATAACTAAACATTACAAAAAAGTCACTTTTGGTGTTATAGGGTTTTTAATATAACCCTGTTGACTGTGCAAAACTGGGGAATGGGTAATAAAGGAATTATCTATATTTTTAAACAATAACAATTCTGGAGTAGACTATCCGTTTAATTACTTCAGTTTCTACAAAAAGAATAATATGGTTTGGGTAACACAATTTTTTACTTTTCTCACAATCTCTTTAAATAACATAAAAAATCCACATGGTCTCTTTTATTGAAACACTGGAAACCATGGGTTAAAATAATCTACTCTTAGATTTTTAGTCCAAATAAAAATGTCTTAGATTTACTATGTCCATGGAGGATATATATATATATTATACTTTATTGTATTATTATTCATCCCCAGTTCCTTGTGAACAGAAGCCCAGATACCCGTGATTGTTAGATGAGCTCAGCAAGTGATCCGCTAAGCTAAAAATAGGACTATGCCATGAGTACATCCACTTTATGACTTGGTGACACACATACAGTGGATCATACATATCAGGAAAATCAGGTTTATATTTTATGAAGAATATATGTCAACAATATTATCAGCAAAATCCTGAGGCAATTTATTGTAATAGTTAATTGCAAATTAATGTGGTTTAAATGCATCCTGGTCAGGTGAGGTTTCAGGAAGACTAGTTTACTATTTCATGATTGTTCCTCCAAGTGAGGAATAACTAAAAGGTCAGTAAATATAGGTATATTGAAAGGAAAATGTATGGTAAATAATGTAAGGTTCAGCACAAGATTAAGAATTTCAACTATATTCTATTTTCCTATTTTATGTCTTTAAAGCATTGGGTAAGATAAAGATGTTGGAAAAAGGTTCAGTTAATGAAAATATATTAGTGTTAACTTTTTACTGCAACTATAGTTTAAGACCCTAAGTACATGTCTGATAAAGATAAAATATTGTACACATGGTTTGTATTATTTCTAGAGCCATTTTTCTGAACTTTTTCAGGTCCCGTTTCTATAGTATCTCTGCATATTAGAATTGCTTATTAGGGCCCAATGTTTTTACTTTTGATCAATTGTTGGTATGTGGTAAATTTGTTTCTATGCTCTTGACTATGATAACTGTGTCTTAATATTCATGATATTTTTATTTTCCATGTATTATATATTTTCAGGGTCATGAGTGGCCTTTTGACACTTTCATCCTATATTCCCTCCACTAATCTGACTTGTATGTGTAAGCGAAGATCCAAGAGTTACCTTGTCAAGAGTAGGAGGACATTCAAGTTATTAAATGGCCAATATGCTTGGTTTGTCTTCTTCATGGACATTTTTGTATTTTGATGTTCTTGAATTGATTAATACTTTGTCCCACAATTCCCACTGTTTTATAATGTTATGTTAAAGACGGCTTGTAATCTTGTAATCGTTTCCTTGAAAACTCATAAAAAAGAATTAGAATTTCTTTTAATATAGTATGGGAAATCTATGACGCAAAATATATTTTTATGATTGACCTAAGGAATTTAAAGTTCAAATTTAAATTTGTCATAAAATGAACTTTGCGATGAACCAATATTACTTATTTTGCATGCTCTTCCTGTTTGTCTAGTCAAAATTAAACTTTCATGATTCAGATAGGGCACGCAATTTCAAACAACTTTCCAATGTACTTTTATTATCAAATTTGCTTTGTTCTGTTTAATTCATTGTTGAAAGCTAAACCTAAGTAGGCTAATATGCTCATTTCTAAGCCGTTGATGGCTGCCTCTTATCTCAGTGCATTTTGACACTTTTTCACAGCTCCTGTTCAAGAGTTCCATATAGATAACATCATACTCACTCCCGTGGAGTTATTTATGAGTATGCACTGATTGGCTCAAATGGAAGTCTGACAAAAGAACTTAGATAAGTGGGCAGTCTAAAGGTAAAAAGTATATTGTTATAACAGTGTTGGTTATGCAAAATTGGGTAATGGCCGGGTAATAAAGGGATTATCTATCTTTTTAAACAATAGACATTCTGGAGTAGAGTGCCTCCTTAAGTTTGAATATTTTGGGATGGTTTCTACTTCACCCAGAGAAGCGGAAGTGCATGCTACAGGCATCAGAACCTTCACTATACAACATTCTACAGAGTAAGAGAAGGAGAAAATCCAAGGGCACTACATTTAAATAAATATAGACTTCTGTCCAGTAACAGGATACTTGGGTATTAATAACCAAAGTTCCGGGGTAGGTGCTGTGTATATTGGAGACTGAAATGTTAGAAAATTGTGGAGAATAGGGGGTTCTGCACAACAAGTATACACGTTTAGCACTCTGAAGTCATAAAGGTTGAGTAACCCTTAGGTGATACTACAAGTCACAGAAATAATGTGTCAATACTATGGTAAATAATGAGTAAGATAGATGATATAAAACTAAAATAAAAAATAAACTCTTATTGCAGCACGTGAGAGTTCTAGTATAGCTAATGGTAATTATCGCACACTTTATGTGTATGGGTTGACCTAATGGAACTTATGTAAAGTAACCCTTGGTGATAGTTGTCCATCTTAAATATAAGCTATATTGATGCTAGGAATTATGAATATAAAAGAATCCGTTGCAAGCCTGATGATACAAAATATATATTGTTACAGTTAGTTTGGTCAAAAGGTTGCACTATAGCATCAGTACAGATGTTAAAGTAATGAGCTGCACTAGCACACTTGATTGTTTGTGTTTAAATGTTTAGTTGTTAGGTTCCATTAGTGTACCCCCAAATAATAATCTGGTATCATAGTGATCGGTCAGAGAACAGCATGCTAGCTGTCATCAATGTGAAAAAGTAACCGGGTCTATACAAAGTGTATTGATGGCAACAGCATACAAACCGAGTCTGTGTTGTATTATCAGGTTTTAAAGCTGGCTGTTAGTTTATCGATAACACTCGGACTGGGTCTGTCAACATAATGTTTGTAACAAGCTAGTGCCAAAATCAGATCATAAGGCAAGTTCTGAAGATAAGTTAACCACTGAACCAACAGCGCAAATATGCACTAAGAGTAACTACAAGGGTCACGCTGATCGTTCCCTTCTAAATGATTCCTAAAACACAGGAGCTCACTGGACTCCTCACCATTGCCCTAACATGTTTCGCCGCTTATAGGCTTTGTCAAAGGGTGCGCGTCCGGCACACGAGACTGGGTTTAAATAGCGTGAGTGTCTTAAAGTGCATTCTACAGAGTGATTGCTTCGGAGTCCCATTGTTTCAGGCTTGCCTGAAATGCAAGTTAAGAAGTAGCGGTCATAAGATCGCTGTTTCTTAACTTGTCCACCACGGAAATCATCCCTGTTCCCATACGATTGGGATGATTGACAGCCCCTGCTAGGGGGTGGCATTGCACAAGCATTTCACTAGAAATACTTGTGCAATGATAAATACCAACAGCGTATGCTCTATAGCGAATCATGTCCGCTCGACATTTAGTACATTTTCCCCCACATCTCAAGTCAAGTCTAAAGTCCCTACCTTCAAGTCTCAAGTCAAGTCTCAAGTAACAGCTGCTCAACTGGTAGGCAAAAAGCAGTAAGATGGAAGCGTTGTTCAAAGGAGAAAAAACTTTTTCGATTCCGTAACATTTCTGGATGAATGCTTTATGTTACTGAACCAAGGCCAGTAAGTCTGTAGCTAATAATATACAAATCGCTATTTGAGTCAAGTCAGTGTGTACTTTATTGCGAGTTGAGTCATTGAAGCGACTTGAGTCTGAATAAATAGACTCCAGTCTACATCAGTGATACATAGTTTGCTAACAAACTAAGGCCTAGATTTGGAGTTTGGCGGTAGCCGTGAAAACCAGCGTTAGAGGCTCCTAACGCTGATTTTAGGCTACCTCCGGTATTTGGAGTCACTCAAAAAAGGGTCTAACGCTCACTTTTCAGCCGCGACTTTTCCATACCGCAGATCCCCTTACGTCAATTGCGTATCCTATCTTTTCAATGGGATTTTTCTAACTCCGGTATTTAGAGTCATGTCTGAAATGAGCGTTAGAATTCTAACGACAAAACTCCAGCCGCAGAAAAAAGTCAGTAGTTAAGAGCTTTCTGGGCTAACTCCGGTTCATAAAGCTCTTAACTACTGTACTCTAAAGTACACTAACACCCATAAACTACCTATGTACCCCTAAACCGAGGCCCCCCCACATCGCCGCCACTCGATTACATTTTTTAACCCCTAATCTGCCGACCGCCACCTACGTTATCCTTATGTACCCCTAATCTGCTGCCCCTAACACCGCCGACCCCTATATTATATTTATTAACCCCTAACCTGCCCCCCACAACGTCGCAGCCAGCTACCTACAATAATTAACCCCTAATCTGCCGACCGCAAAGCGCCGCTACTTAAGTTATCCTTATGTACCCCTAATCTGCTGCCCCTAACACCGCTGACCCCTATATTATATTTATTAACCCCTAATCTGCTCCCCTCAACGTCGCCTCCACCTGCCTACACTTATTAACCCCTAATCTGCCGAGCGGACCGCACCGCTACTATAATAAAGTTATTAACCCCTAATCCGCCTCACTAACCCTATAATAAATAGTATTAACCCCTAATCTGCCCTCCCTAACATCGCCGACACCTAACTTCAATTATTAACCCCTAATCTGCCGACCGGAGCTCACCGCTATTCTAATAAATGTATTAACCCCTAAAGCTAAGTCTAACCCTAACACTAACACCCCCTAACTTAAATATAATTTAAATCTAACGAAATTAATTAACTCTTATTAAATAAATTATTCCTATTTAAAGCTAAATACTTACCTGTAAAATAAATCCTAATATAGCTACAATATAAATTATAATTATATTATAGCTATTTTAGGATTAATATTTATTTTACAGGTAACTTTGTATTTATTTTAACCAGGTACAATAGCTATTAAATAGTTAAGAACTATTTAATAGCTAAAATAGTTAAAATAATTACAAAATTACCTGTAAAATAAATCCTAACCTAAGTTACAATTAAACCTAACACTATACTATCATTAAATTAATTAAATAAAATACCTACAATTACCTACAATTAAACCTAACACTACCCTATCAATACATTAATTAAATACAATACCTACAAATAACTACAATGAAATAAACTAACTAAAGTACAAAAAATCAAAAAGAACTAAGTTACAAAAAATAAAAAAATATTTACAAACATAAGAAAAATATTACAACAATTTTAAACTAATTACACCTACTCTAAGCCCCCTAATAAAATAACAAAGACCCCAAAATAAAAAATGCCCTACCCTATTCTAAATTACTAAAGTTCAAAGCTCTTTTACCTTACTAGCCCTGAACAGGGCCCTTTGCGGGGCATGCCCCAAGAAGTTCAGCTCTTTTGCCTGTAAAAAAAAACATACAATACCCCCCCACCAACATTACAACCCACCACCCACATACCCCTAATCTAACCCAAACACCCCTTAAATAAACCTAACACTAAGCCCCTGAAGATCATCCTACCTTGTCTTCACCTCACCGGGTATCACCGATCGGTCCTGGCTCCAAAATCTTCATCCAACCCAAGCGGGGGCTGGCGATCCATCATCCGGTGGCTGAAGAGGTCCAGAAGAGGCTCCAAAGTCTTCATCCTATCCGGGAAGAAGAGTAGATCCGGACCGGCAACCATCATCTTCCAAGCGGCATCTTCTATCTTCATCCGATGAGGACCGGCTCCATCCTGAAGACCTCCACCGCGGACCCATCTTCATCCGGCGACGTCCAACTGAAGAATGATGGTTCCTTTAAGGGACGTCATCCAAGATGGCGTCCCTGGAATTCCGATTGGCTGATAGGATTCTATCAGCCAATCGGAATTAAGGTAGGAATATTCTGATTGGCTGATGGAATCAGCCAATCAGAATCAAGTTCAATCCGATTGGCTGATCCAATCAGCCAATCAGATTGAGCTCGCATTCTATTGGCTGTTCCGATCAGCCAATAGAATGCGAGCTCAATCTGATTGGCTGATTGGATCAGCCAATCGAATTGATCTTGATTCTGATTGAATATTCCTACCTTAATTCCGATTGGCTGATAGAATCCTATCAGCCAATCGGAATTCGAGGGACGCCATCTTGGATGACGTCCCTTAAAGGAACCGTCATTCTTCAGTTCTACGTCGCCAGATGAAGATGGGTCCGCGGTGGAGGTCTTCAGGATGGAGCCGGTCCTCATCGGATGAAGATAGAAGATGCCGCTTGGAAGATGATGGTTGCCGGTCCGGATCTACTCTTCTTCCCGGATAGGATGAAGACTTTGGAGCCTCTTCTGGACCTCTTCAGCCACCGGATGATGGATCGCCAGCCCCCGCTTGGGTTGGATGAAGATTTTGGAGCCAGGACCGATCGGTGATACCCGGTGAGGTGAAGACAAGGTAGGATGATCTTCAGGGGCTTAGTGTTAGGTTTATTTAAGGGGGGTTTGGGTTAGATTAGGGGTATGTGGGTGGTGGGTTGTAATGTTGGGGGGGGGTATTGTATGTGTTTTTTTTTACAGGCAAAAGAGCTGAACTTCTTGGGGCATGCCCCGCAAAGGGCCCTGTTCAGGGCTGGTAAGGTAAAAGAGCTTTGAACTTTAGTAATTTAGAATAGGGTAGGGCATTTTTTATTTTGGGGGTCTTTGTTATTTTATTAGGGGGCTTAGAGTAGGTGTAATTAGTTTAAAATTGTTGTAATATTTTTCTTATGTTTGTAAATATTTTTTTTATTTTTTGTAACTTAGTTCTTTTTTATTTTTTGTACTTTAGTTAGTTTATTTCATTGTAGTTATTTGTAGGTATTGTATTTAATTAATGAATTGATAGTGTAGTGTTAGGTTTAATTGTAGGTAATTGTAGGTATTTTATTTAATTAATTTAATGATAGTATAGTGTTAGGTTTATTTGTAACTTAGGTTAGGATTTATTTTACTGGTAATTTTGTAATTATTTTAACTATTTTAGCTATTAAATAGTTCTTAACTATTTAATAGCTATTGTACCTGGTTAAAATAAATACAAAGTTACCTGTAAAATAAATATTAATCCTAAAATAGCTATAATATAATTATAATTTATATTGTAGCTATATTAGGATTTATTTTACAGGTAAGTATTTAGCTTTAAATAGGAATAATTTATTTAATAAGAGTTAATTAATTTCTTTAGATTTAAATTATATTTAAGTTAGGGGGGTGTTAGTGTTAGGGTTAGACTTAGCTTTAGGGGTTAATACATTTATTAGAATAGCGGTGAGCTCCGGTCGGCAGATTAGGGGTTAATAATTGAAGTTAGGTGTCAGCGATGTTAGGGAGGGCAGATTAGGGGTTAATACTATTTATTATAGGGTTAGTGAGGCGGATTAGGGGTTAATAACTTTATTATGATAGCGGTGCGGTCCGCTCGGCAGATTAGGGGTTAATAAGTGTAGGCAGGTGGAGGCGACGTTGTGGGGGGCATATTAGGGGTTAATAAATATAATATAGGGGTCGGCGGTGTTAGGGGCAGCAGATTAGGGGTACATAAGGATAATGTAAGTAGCGGCGGTTTACGGAGCGGCAGATTAGGGGTTAAAAATAATATGCAGGGGTCAGCGATAGCGGGGGCGGCAGATTAGAGGTTAATAAGTGTAAGGCTAGGGGTGTTTAGACTCGGGGTACATGTTAGGGTGTTAGGTGCAGACGTAGGAAGTGTTTCCCCATAGCAAACAATGGGCTGCGTTAGGAGCTGAACGCGGCTTTTTTGCAGGTGTTAGGTTTTTTTTCAGCTCAAACAGCCCCATTGTTTCCTATTGGGGAATCGTGCACCAGCACGTTTTTGAGGCTGGCCGCGTCCGTAAGCAACTCTGGTATCGAGAGTTGAAGCTGCGTTAAATATGCTCTACGCTCCTTTTTTGGAGCCTAACGCAGCCTTTATGTGGACTCTCAATACCAGAGTTATTTTTATGGTGCGGCCAGAAAAAAGCCGGCGTTAGCTACGCGGGTCCTTACCGACAAAACTCTAAATCTAGCCATAACAGTTTTAAACCCTTTTATAACGTATTTTGTAGTCTATCTTACTATTATTTTTTATTATGTTTTATTATGATTTTTTATTATTATTATTATATTTGCAAAAGGATCACCAGACTCTGGGCCATATGGAGTTTACAATGCAAGTAATTTATTGTTGGCATATGCTATGCATACATAAAAACATAGTTTTATATCCCTTTCAGTGATTCTACAAGCATGATAATGTATTCCCATTTGCTGCCATTTCAGTCAATGTGACCATGCAGTAAGTTTAACAAACAGCAGCTTACAGTGTGTAATGACTATACCCTCACATGCAAATCTGGGAATTATGCCAAACATTTGAGTACACAGAGATTTGTCATTACGCTGACACTCGTATAAAAAAAATGTTTACAATGTCAAACATATATAGTAAAATGTGATAGTATATTTTCAGAAATTACTCATGTGGGTGGATAAGATCATAACAAGTTTAAAACAAAAAAACAACATACAACTCTGGAGGGAATAATACAGTTTTAGATTACAACAGTTAATAGCATAGTAAACATGATGAATTGTTATAGAATTCTTTAGTTCAGTTCAATGACATTCCAAGTTGTTTAGATATGTGCACAAATAAAAGTAAACCCTAGATTCATTAAAGCAAGAAAACTAGTCTATCCTGTTATGACAGTACCTGTAGGATACAGAGCATGACAAACATATTTCAGCCAATGTTGAGACTTTTAACTTAACTTTTAATTTGCTTATTGATAAATCTGTCTTTAGTAAATATGTCAAGCATTGCGTTTGACATATTTACTAAAGACAGATTTATCAATAAGTAAATTAGTCAGACGCTATGGAGTAATTTACTTTCACAAGCTATATTAATTAATTAAAGGGACAGTTTACTCAAAAATGTTCTCCCCTTTAATTTGTTCCCAATGATCCACTTTACCTTCTGAAGTGTATTAAATTGTTTACAAGTATTTCCATTAAAGGACCAGTCAACACAGTAGATTTGCATAATCAACAAATGCAAGATAACAAGACAATGCAATAGCACTTAGTCTGAACTTTAAATGAGTAGTAGATTTTTATTCTGACAATTAAAAGTTATGTATTTTTCCAAACCCCCTGTACCATGTGACAGCCATTAACCAATCACAAATGCATACACATACCATGTGACAGCCATCAGCCATTCACAAATGCATACACACTTATTCTTGCACATGCTCAGTAGGAGCTAGTGACTCAAAAAGTTTAAATATATAAAGACTGTGCACATTTTGTTAATAGAAGCAAATTGGAAAGTTGTTTAAAATGGCATGCTCTATCTGAACAATGAAAGTTTAATTTTGATTGAGTGGCCCTTTAACCTTATTTTGGCATTTGAGTTAGTTTATTTAGCCTGTGGTATTGCCACCCATCCTGTAAGTTTTTGGCCTCAAGACCAAGCTGTATTAACACAGCCAGTAGAAGAAATTACACTCCCAGTGGGTTGTTGAAGAGATAAGGTAATAAAATGTTAATTTGCAATTGTTCAATCTGATTGGCTGATCCAATCAGCCAATCAGATTGAGCTCGAATTCTATTGGCTGATCCGATCAGCCAATAGAATGTGAGCTCAATCTGATTGGCTGATTCAATCAGCCAATCAGATTTTTCCTACCTTAATTCCGATTGGCTGAATCCTATCAGCCAATCGGAATTGAAGGAACGCCATCTTGGATGACGTCCCTTAAAGGAGCCTTCATTCATCGGTAGTCCGTCGGGAAAGAAGGATGTTCCTCGTCGGCGGGATGAAGATTGAAGACCCCGCTTGGAAGATGACATCGCCCGGATAGAAGACTTCTTCAGCGCCGCTTGGAAGATGACATCGCCCGGGTGGAAGACTTCTTCAGTGCCGCCTGGAGGATCACTTCATCGGATGGAAGATTTCTTCAGCGCCCCTTGGAGGATCACTTCTGCCGCTCCGGATCTCCTCTTCAGTTCCATTGGTGGCTCGGCTGAGTGAAGACGACTATAGGTAGGATGATCTTCAGGGGATTAGTGTTAGGTTATTTTAAGGGGGGTTTGGGTTAGATTAGGGGTATGTGGGTGGTGGGTTTTAATGTTGGGGGGGTTGTATTTTTCTTTTACAGGCAAAAGAGCAGTTTTCTTTGGGGCATGCCCCACAAAAGGCCCTTTTAAGGGCTGGTAAGGTAAAAGAGCTTTGAACTTTTTTTAATGTAGAATAGGGTAGGGATTTTTTTTATTTTGGGGGGCTTTGTTATTTTATTAGGGGGCTTAGATTAGGTGTAATTAGCTTAAAATTGTTGTAATATTTTTTAAATGTTTGTAACTTATTTTTTTTATTTTTTGTAACTTAGCTTTTTTTATTTTTTGTACTTTAGTTAGTTTATGTAATTGTATTTAATTGTAGTTATTTGTAGGTAATTTATTTAATTTATTTAATGATAGTGTAGTGTTAGGTTTAATTGTAACTTAGGTTAGGATTTATTTTACAGGTAATTTATATTTCTTTTAGCTAGGTAGTTATTAAATAGTTAATAACTATTTAATAACTATTCTAACTAGCTAAAATAAATACAAAGTTACCTGTAAAATAAAAATAAATCCTAAAATAACTACAATGTAATTATTAATTACATTGTAGCTATCTTAGGGTTTATTTTACAGGTAAGTATTTAGTTTTAAATAGGAATAATTTATTTAAGTATAGTGTAGTGTTAGGTGTAATTGTAACTTAGGTTAGTTTTTATTTTACAGGTAAATTTCTCTTTATTTTAGCTAGGTAGCTATTAAATAGTTAATAACTATTTAATAACTATTGTACCTAGCTAAAATAAATTGAAAGTTACCTATAAAATAAAAATAAATCCTAAGATAGCTACAATAACATTATTAGTTATATTGTAGCTATATTAGGGTTTATTTTAAAGGTAAGTATTTAGTTTTAAATAGGATTAATTTAGTTAATAATATAAATATTATTTTGATTTATTTAATTAATATTTAAGTTAGGGGGGTGTTAGGGATAGTGTTAGACTTAGGTTTAGGGGTTAATAAATTTATTACAGTGGCGGTGGTGTAGTGGGGGGCAGGATAGGGGTTAATAAATGTATTATAGGTGGCGACGGTGTAGGGGGGGCACATTAGGGGTTAATACATTTAATATAGGTTGCGGCAGGGTCCGGGAGCGGCGGTTTAGGGGTTAAACTATTTATTTAGTTGCGGCAAGGTGCGGGATCAGCAGGATAGGGGTTAATAACTTTATTATAGAGGGCGGCGGTATAGGGGGGGCAGGATAGGGGTTACTAGGTATAATGTAGGTTGAGGCGGTGTCCGGGAGCGGAGGTTTAGGGGTTAATACATTTATTATAGTTGCGGCTGGGTCAGGGAGCGGCGGTTTAGGGGTTAATATGTATAGAGTAGCTTGCGGTGGGCTCCGGGAGCGGCGGTTTAGGGGGTAATAACTTTATTTAGTTGCGGCGGTGTAGGGGGGACAGATTAGGGGTGTTTAGACTCGGGGTACATGTTAGGGTGTTATTTGTAGACAGCTCCCATAGGAATCAATGGGATGTCTGGCAGCAGCGAACTTGTACTTTCGCTATGGTCAGACTCCCATTGATTCCTATGGGATCCGCCCCCTCCAGGGCGGCGAATTGAAAACCAGGTAAGCTGGGCCGGAAAAGTGCCGAGCGTACCTGCTAGTTTTTTGATAACTAGCAAAAGTAGTCAGATTGTGGCGCACTTGTGTGCGGAACATCTGGAGTGACGTAAGAATCGATCTGTGTCGGACAGAGTCCGGCGGATCGAAGCTTAGGTCACAAAATTCTACTTTTACCGGTCTCTAGCCTTTGATAACTAAGGCGAATCAGCCTCGCCACAAATACGCTGCGGAATTCCAGCGTATTTGAGGTTGACGGCTTGATAACTACCCCCCTATACATGTATTAGCAAAAATACTTCTAGTAAAAGCTACAGCTGTTTTAAAAGTGTATTTAAGTATGCTCCATGCACCAGCATTTTAAACACTGCACTTGCTCAGAGAGATTACTGTGTTTGTATCATTTGGTAATGATTCAGGGCTAGATTACAAGTGGAGTGCTAAGAGTTATACGCAAGCGATATCACGGCTGTTTGCACACATCGGGTGTAGCACTCGTATTACAATTCGAAAGTAAATGTGATCACTTGAGCACAATTGAAGTTAAGGCGCATCGGGGTTACCGTGTCTTCATAGCTCTGGTTAAATGTTTTGCTAACCAAAAGAGTGTTACAAAACACATGAAAATTTCATTTAAAAGTACAGTTTCACTAATAATGCCATCTAAAAAAAAAATAATTTCAAAAAATTGTACAAAAATGTTATAAGGTCTCAAAGATATGAGGTCTCAGGGGGTCCATCCGATAAAAATCGTCGCCAGCAAAAGCCGGCGACGCCAATATTTGCGCGGGTTTGGTATCACATATACGGCGTAACCTAGAAGTTACGCGCGTATATTTCTGCCGTCGCCCGTAGTTTTTTGGGCTATAGGCAGGTATACCAAACCCGCGCAGTTTGGTATCCAATATGCAGCGTAAGGACTTACGTGGCGAAAATGGAGAAAACTTACTCCATTTTCACCTCGCCACAAAAAGCAGCCGTAAGAAGCCTTACGCTGACTATTGGAGCCCCGTAACTCCCTAAACTGGCTGCTAAAATAAACCTAACACCTAACGCATGCGCAATGTCTATCTCCCTGTCAACCGCGATCTTCTAAAATAAACCTAACACCTAACGCATGCGCAATGTCTATCTCCCTGTCAACCGCAATCTTCTAAAATAAACCTAACACCTAACGCATGCGCAATGTCTATCTACCTGTCAACCGCGATCCCCCCCCCGAAATCCCTAATAAAGTTATTAACCCCTAAACCGCCGCTCCCGGACCCCGCCGCCATCTACATAAACTAACCCCCTACTGTGAGCCCCTAAAACCGCCGCCATCTACCTTATCTATCCCCTAATTAGAACCCCTTACACCGCTGTCATCTACCTTATCTATCCCCTAATCTGACCCCTTACACCGCCGCCACCTATATAAAAATTATTAACCCCTAATCTAATCCCCCTATACCGCCGCCAGCTATATTAATATTATTAACCCCTAATGTAAGCCCCTTACACCGCCGCCATCTCTATTAAAATGATTAACCCCTAATTTAATCTACCTACCCCGCCACCAGCTATATTATCTATATTAACCCTAAGTATATTATAGTTAATATAGGTATTACATTATATATATTAACTATGTTAACCCTAATTATATTAGGGTTAATATAGTTAATATAGTTACTATAGTATTTATATTAACTATATTAACTCAATCTAACCCTAACACCCCTAACTAAATTTATATTAAATGAATCTAATTCATTTATAAACTAAAATATTCCTATTTAAATCTAAATACTTACCTATAAAATAAACCCTAAGATAGCTACAATATAATTAATAATTACATTGTAGCTATGTTAGGGTTAATATTTATTTTACAGGTAAATTGTTAATTATTTTAACTAGGTATAATAGCTATTAAATAGTTATTAACTATTTAATATCTACCTAGTTAAAATAATTACCCAATTACCTGTAAAATAAATCCTAACCTAAATTACAAATACACCTACACTATCAATAAATTAAATAAACTACAAACATCTATCTAAAAATACAATTAAATTAACTAAACTAAATTACAAAAAAAAACAAACACTAAATTACAAAAAATAAAAAAAGATTACAAGATTTTTAAGCTAATTACACTTATTCTAAGCCCCCTAATAAAATAATAAACCCCCCAAATAAAAAAAATTCCCTGCCCTATTCTAAATTAAACAAATTTCAAAGCTCTTTACCTTACTAGCCCTTAAAAGGGCCCTTTGCGGGGCATGCCCCAAAGAATTCAGCACTTTTGCATACAAATACAATACCCCCCCCCATTACAACCCACCACCCACATACCCCTATTCTAAAACCACTCAAACCCCCCTTAAAAAAGCCTAACACTACCCCCCTGAAGATCTCCCTACCTTGTCTTCACCACACCGGGCCGAACTCCTGATCCGATCCGGGCGATGTCTTCCTCCAAGCGGCAAAGAAGAATTCTTCCTCCAGCGATGTCTTCCTCCAAGCGGCAAAGAAGAATTCTTCCTCCGGCGACGTCTTCCTCCAAGCGGCAGCAAAGTCTTCATTCTTCCGGCGGCATCTTCAATCTTCTTTCTTCACTCCGCCACCGCGGAGCATCCATCCCGGACGACTACTGAACTTGGAATGAGGTACCTTTAAATGACGTCATCCAAGATTTAAAGGTACCTTCTATTGGCTGATCGGAACAGCCAATAGAATGCGAGCTCAATCTGATTGGCGGATTGGATCAGCCAATCGGATTGAACTTGAATCTGATTGGCTGATTCAATCAGCCAATCAGATTTTTCTAACTTAATTCCGATTGGCTGATAGAATCCTATCAGCCAATCGGAATTTGGCGGACGCCATCTTTGATGACGTCATTTAAAGGTATCTCATTCCAAGTTCAGTAGTCGTCCGGAATGGATGCTCCGCGGCGGCGGAGCGAAGAAAGAAGATTGAAGATGCCGCCGGAAGAATTAAGACTTTGCTGCCGCTTGGAGGAAGACGTCGCCGGAGGAAGAATTCTTCTTTGCCGCTTGGAGGAAGACATCGCCGGAGGAAGAATTCTTCTTTGCCGCTTGGAGGAAGACATCGCCCGGATCGGATCAGGAGTTCGGCCCGGTGTGGTGAAGACAAGGTAGGGAGATCTTCAGGGGGGTAGTGTTAGGCTTTTTTAAGGGGGGTTTGGGTGGTTTTAGAATAGGGGTATGTGGGTGGTGGGTTGTAATGGGGGGGGGGGGTATTGTATTTGTATGCAAAAGAGCTGAATTCTTTGGGGCATGCCCCACAAAAAGCCCTTTTAAGGGCTGGTAAGGTAAAGAGCTTTGAAATTTGTTTAATTTAGAATAGGGCAGGGAATTTTTTTTATTTTGGGGGTTTATTATTTTATTAGGGGGCTTAGAATAGGTGTAATTAGCTTAAAAATCTTGTAATCTTTTTTTATTTTTTGTAATTTAGTGTTTGTTTTTTTTTGTAATTTAGTTTAGTTAATTTAATTGTATTTTTAGATAGATGTTTGTAGTTTATTTAATTTATTGATAGTGTAGGTGTATTTGTAACTTAGGTTAGGATTTATTTTACAGGTAATTGGGTAATTATTTTAACTAGGTAGATATTAAATAGTTAATAACTATTTAATAGCTATTATACCTAGTTAAAATAATTAACAATTTACCTGTAAAATAAATATTAACCCTAACATAGCTACAATGTAATTATTAATTATATTGTAGCTATCTTAGGGTTTATTTTATAATTAAGTATTTAGATTTAAATAGGAATATTTTAGTTTATAAATGAATTAGATTAATTTAATATAAATTTAGTTAGGGGTGTTAGGGTTAGATTGAGTTAATATAGTTAATATAAATACTATAGTAACTATATTAACTATATTAACCCTAATATAATTAGGGTTAATATAGTTAATATATATAATGTAATACCTATATTAACTATAATATACTTAGGGTAAATATAGATAATATAGCTGGCGGCGGGGTAGGTAGATTAAATAAGGGGTTAATCATTTTAATAGAGATGGCGGCGGTGTAAGGGGCTTACATTAGGGGTTAATAATTTTAATATAGATGGCGGCGGTGTTAGGGGCTCACTTTAGGGGGTTATAGATATAATATAGCTGGCGGCGGGGTACGGGAGCGACGGTTTAGGGGTTAATAGCTTTTTTATTGTTAGGATAGTGAGGGGGGATAGCGGATAGAGGGTTAGACTTGTCGGGCTATGTTAGGGAGGTGTGTTAGACAGTGCGGGTGTTTTAGACTTTAGTCAGGTTTTATAGGCGCCGGCAGTTTCTAACGTGCCGCAAGTCACTGGCGACGCCAGAAATTTGTACTTGCGCAGATTTCTGGACATCGCTGGTTTGTCAGACTTATGGCACGTTAGCATCTGACGGCGACTTATATAGGATAGCTCGAGTTGCGAGCTGAAACTGCGGGCGACGCCGGTTCCCTCGCTTGCGCCGCAAACTGTGATCTATATCGGATCGCGCCCCAGGTGTTAGGCAGGTAAACAGCTTTAATATAGAGAAACATACCTATGCATGTCTAAATATGTGCATGTAAATATATATATATATATTTATGTTTATATGTATGTGTGCATATATGTATTTATGGACATATATATATATACACATATAAATACATATATAGACAGATATATAAGTGCACTGGAACCCTTTGCTGTCAAGTAGAAGAAAACATAAAAAAGCATATTTATGCAATATTCATATTTAATAAAGTGTTATACTGTGTATTTACTGTACATATTTTACATTTCAATGTTCTGCACATAGCAGAATATATTCTTTGTATTTCTAAATATATATTCCTATATATATATCTTTATATATCTATACCTATATATAATCATATATATATATAGAAAGAGGTATGGGGGTTGCTGTTCAGAGAGGAATTGCCTGGTATTTCGGCGCTGGACTAACCGTAATAGGCGGGATCAGACTGATATACTACAGGAAAGTTCTACTCTGTGTAAGGCATTACTAGGCTAAAAAGCTGCACCCAGGTGGTAAATCGCCATAGAACAGGCTAACAATGGTATTGAGCCAGTTGTTCGTTCCTCTGAGTGCACTTCTCTTTGTATGTATTTAGTCTCCCTATGGGAAAAAGGGGCAACCAGACGTGGACTCCTTGCTCAGTGTGCTTAGAGGAATATGGCTACACCTCACTGATGAGGCCCAATGAAGGACGAAAAAATCGTCTGGGGTTGCTGTGTTCCTTGTTCAGAGAAGAATTGCCTGGTATTTCGGCGCTGGACTAACCGTAATAGGCGGGATCAGACTGATATACTACAGGAAAGTTCTACTCTGTGTAAGGCATTACTGGGCTAAAAAGCTGCACCCAGGTGGTAAATCGCCATAGAACAGGCTAACAATGGTATTGAGCCAGTTGTTCGTTCCTGTGAGTGCACTTCTCTTTGTATGTATTTAGTCTCCCTATGGGAAAAAGGGGCAACCAGACGTGGACTCCTTGCTCAGTGTGCTTAGAGGAATATGGCTAAACCTCACTGACGAGGTCCATTGAAGGCCGAAATGATCGTCTGGGGTTGCTGTGTTCCTTGTTCAGAGAGGAATTGCCTGGTATTTCAGCGCTGGACTAACCGTAATAGGCGGGATCAGACTGATATACTACAGGAAAGTTCTACTCTGTGTAAGGCATTACTGGGCTAAAAAGCTGCACCCATGTGGTAAATCGCCATAGAACTGGCTAACAATGGTATTGAGCCGGTTGTTCGTTCCTGTGAGTGCACTTCTCTTTGTATGTATATCTATCTATCTATCTATCTATCTATCTATCTATCTATCTATCTATATATATATATATATATATATATATATATATATATATATATATATATATATATATATATATATATATATATATATATATATATATATGACCAAAAACATAATATATGTAGAAATATGTATTTATGAATAAATAGAACATAGTCTGCTTTGTGAAGAACATTGGAATGTGAAATATTTATATTTTCATGTCGGGTTAGAATATACAATCGTCACAATATCCTAACTTTGGCTTTTTGCACGCATCAGGCTAGCGCACAACCAAAACATTTTACTTTCACCTTGTAATACGAGCGCAAAAAGCTTATTTCTAGCAGAGTTAGCATGTGAGCGGTAGAGTTAAATACTACTACACTTGTTAATTTCTGACATGATACAACCCCCACTGGTGCTCTGAGCAGCTGCAGTTTTTAAAATGCGGGTGAACTGAGAATATCTAGTTATGCTTCACATGCATGTGCAGAGAAAAATGCTAACACTAAAACAGTGTTAAAGTGATGGTAAATCCAAGTGTATAACAAACGCTAGGATTTATCATCACTAAAAATAAACAGCTTCAGTCATCACTTACTAAAAAAAAAACGTGTTAATCTCACCCTATCTGTGCCGAAACTATATTGCTAACTAAGCTACTCCGGCCGCCCACGGCACATCGCTCTTCTGAGTCTTCTTCAATGAGGTGACGTTTTCACCTCTACACCAAAAGCTGTGGTTTATGTATCCACCCACGGCTATTGATTTAGAAGTGGAAACGTCACCTCATTGGTGGGCAGCCAGAGGCACTGAGTTAGCGATATAGTTTCGGCACAGATAGGGTGAGATTAACAATTTTTTTTAGTAAATGATGACTGAAGTTAATGTTTATTTTTAGCGATGGTAAATCCTAGTGTTTGTTATACTATTACTAGAAGCATTTTTTCCAATACATGTATATTGCAAATATGTTTCTATTCGAAGATGCAATTCATCTATCTGCATTCCCATTTTGACTGGAATGTTCCTTTAATCATCTATTTTATTATGTATAGAAGAATCTTTAAAAAAAAATCAATGTCTTGTTTAATTTCTCCCTCAGATTAGGGAATATTCTTTTGTTACATGTTCACCGACACTTATTCTCACCATGTTTCCTAAATAAACAGGTGCTGGGTACAAAGTTACTATCATTTTTCACTTTATGTCTACAGTGATGTCTTTAAAATTAGTAAATCCTGTTCTTCACCCAGAAGTCAAATGATCATTGTTATCATTCTTGTACTCACAATGATTTGTTTAAAAGTGCAGTTCTTTGTGATACACTGTAGCCCTTGGTAAGATAAATCCTAAAGATCATTCACATACTCCAAGACAATATCAGCGGAGCGAAGAAAGAAGATTGAAGATGCCGCCGGAAGAATTAAGACTTTGCTGCCGCTTGGAGGAAGACGTCGCCGGAGGAAGAATTCTTCTTTGCCGCTTGGAGGAAGACATCGCCGGAGGAAGAATTCTTCTTTGCCGCTTGGAGGAAGACATCGCCCGGATCGGATCAGGAGTTCGGCCCGGTGTGGTGAAGACAAGGTAGGGAGATCTTCAGGGGGGTAGTGTTAGGCTTTTTTAAGGGGGGTTTGGGTGGTTTTAGAATAGGGGTATGTGGGTGGTGGGTTGTAATGGGGGGGGGGGTATTGTATTTGTATGCAAAAGAGCTGAATTCTTTGGGGCATGCCCCACAAAAAGCCCTTTTAAGGGCTGGTAAGGTAAAGAGCTTTGAAATTTGTTTAATTTAGAATAGGGCAGGGAATTTTTTTATTTTGGGGGTTTATTATTTTATTAGGGGGCTTAGAATAGGTGTAATTAGCTTAAAAATCTTGTAATCTTTTTTTATTTTTTGTAATTTAGTGTTTGTTTTTTTTTGTAATTTAGTTTAGTTAATTTAATTGTATTTTTAGATAGATGTTTGTAGTTTATTTAATTTATTGATAGTGTAGGTGTATTTGTAACTTAGGTTAGGATTTATTTTACAGGTAATTGGGTAATTATTTTAACTAGGTAGATATTAAATAGTTAATAACTATTTAATAGCTATTATACCTAGTTAAAATAATTAACAATTTACCTGTAAAATAAATATTAACCCTAACATAGCTACAATGTAATTATTAATTATATTGTAGCTATCTTAGGGTTTATTTTATAGGTAAGTATTTAGATTTAAATAGGAATATTTTAGTTTATAAATGAATTAGATTAATTTAATATAAATTTAGTTAGGGGTGTTAGGGTTAGATTGAGTTAATATAGTTAATATAAATACTATAGTAACTATATTAACTATATTAACCCTAATATAATTAGGGTTAATATATATAATGTAATACCTATATTAACTATAATATACTTAGGGTAAATATAGATAATATAGCTGGCGGCGGGGTAGGTAGATTAAATAAGGGGTTAATCATTTTAATAGAGATGGCGGCGGTGTAAGGGGCTTACATTAGGGGTTAATAATTTTAATATAGATGGCGGCGGTGTTAGGGGCTCACTTTAGGGGGTTATAGATATAATATAGCTGGCGGCGGGGTACGGGAGCGACGGTTTAGGGGTTAATAGCTTTTTTATTGTTAGGATAGTGAGGGGGGATAGCGGATAGAGGGTTAGACTTGTCGGGCTATGTTAGGGAGGTGTGTTAGACAGTGCGGGTGTTTTAGACTTTAGTCAGGTTTTATAGGCGCCGGCAGTTTCTAACGTGCCGCAAGTCACTGGCGACGCCAGAAATTTGTACTTGCGCAGATTTCTGGACATCGCTGGTTTGTCAGACTTACGGCACGTTAGCATCTGACGGCGACTTATATAGGATAGCTCGAGTTGCGAGCTGAAACTGCGGGCGACGCCGGTTCCCTCGCTTGCGCCGCAAACTGTGATCTATATCGGATCGCGCCCCAGGTGTTAGGCAGGTAAACAGCTTTAATATAGAGAAACATACCTATGCATGTCTAAATATGTGCATGTAAATATATATATATATATATATTTATGTTTATATGTATGTGTGCATATATGTATTTATGGACATATATATATATACACATATAAATACATATATAGACAGATATATAAGTGCACTGGAACCCTTTGCTGTCAAGTAGAAGAAAACATAAAAAAGCATATTTATGCAATATTCATATTTAATAAAGTGTTATACTGTGTATTTACTGTACATATTTTACATTTCAATGTTCTGCACATAGCAGAATATATTCTTTGTATTTCTAAATATATATTCCTATATATATATCTTTATATATCTATACCTATATATAATCATATATATATAGAAAGAGGTATGGGGGTTGCTGTTCAGAGAGGAATTGCCTGGTATTTCGGCGCTGGACTAACCGTAATAGGCGGGATCAGACTGATATACTACAGGAAAGTTCTACTCTGTGTAAGGCATTACTGGGCTAAAAAGCTGCACCCAGGTGGTAAATCGCCATAGAACAGGCTAACAATGGTATTGAGCCAGTTGTTCGTTCCTCTGAGTGCACTTCTCTTTGTATGTATTTAGTCTCCCTATGGGAAAAAGGGGCAACCAGACGTGGACTCCTTGCTCAGTGTGCTTAGAGGAATATGGCTACACCTCACTGATGAGGCCCAATGAAGGACGAAAAAATCGTCTGGGGTTGCTGTGTTCCTTGTTCAGAGAAGAATTGCCTGGTATTTCGGCGCTGGACTAACCGTAATAGGCGGGATCAGACTGATATACTACAGGAAAGTTCTACTCTGTGTAAGGCATTACTGGGCTAAAAAGCTGCACCCAGGTGGTAAATCGCCATAGAACAGGCTAACAATGGTATTGAGCCAGTTGTTCGTTCCTGTGAGTGCACTTCTCTTTGTATGTATTTAGTCTCCCTATGGGAAAAAGGGGCAACCAGACGTGGACTCCTTGCTCAGTGTGCTTAGAGGAATATGGCTAAACCTCACTGACGAGGTCCATTGAAGGCCGAAATGATCGTCTGGGGTTGCTGTGTTCCTTGTTCAGAGAGGAATTGCCTGGTATTTCAGCGCTGGACTAACCGTAATAGGCGGGATCAGACTGATATACTACAGGAAAGTTCTACTCTGTGTAAGGCATTACTGGGCTAAAAAGCTGCACCCATGTGGTAAATCGCCATAGAACTGGCTAACAATGGTATTGAGCCGGTTGTTCGTTCCTGTGAGTGCACTTCTCTTTGTATGTATATCTATCTATCTATCTATCTATCTATCTATCTATCTATCTATCTATCTATCTATCTATATATATATATATATATATATATATATATATATATATATATATGACCAAAAACATAATATATGTAGAAATATGTATTTATGAATAAATAGAACATAGTCTGCTTTGTGAAGGACATTGGAATGTGAAATATTTATATTTTCATGTCGGGTTAGAATATACAATCGTCACAATATCCTAACTTTGGCTTTTTGCACGCATCAGGCTAGCGCACAACCAAAACATTTTACTTTCACCTTGTAATACGAGCGCAAAAAGCTTATTTCTAGCAGAGTTAGCATGTGAGCGGTAGAGTTAAATACTACTACACTTGTTAATTTCTGACATGATACAACCCCCACTGGTGCTCTGAGCAGCTGCAGTTTTTAAAATGCGGGTGAACTGAGAATATCTAGTTATGCTTCACATGCATGTGCAGAGAAAAATGCTAACACTAAAACAGTGTTAAAGTGATGGTAAATCCAAGTGTATAACAAACGCTAGGATTTATCATCACTAAAAATAAACAGCTTCAGTCATCACTTACTAAAAAAAAAACGTGTTAATCTCACCCTATCTGTGCCGAAACTATATTGCTAACTAAGCTACTCCGGCCGCCCACGGCACATCGCTCTTCTGAGTCTTCTTCAATGAGGTGACGTTTTCACCTCTACACCAAAAGCTGTGGTTTATGTATCCACCCACGGCTATTGATTTAGAAGTGGAAACGTCACCTCATTGGTGGGCAGCCAGAGGCACTGAGTTAGCGATATAGTTTCGGCACAGATAGGGTGAGATTAACAATTTTTTTTAGTAAATGATGACTGAAGTTAATGTTTATTTTTAGCGATGGTAAATCCTAGTGTTTGTTATACTATTACTAGAAGCATTTTTTCCAATACATGTATATTGCAAATATGTTTCTATTCGAAGATGCAATTCATCTATCTGCATTCCCATTTTGACTGGAATGTTCCTTTAATCATCTATTTTATTATGTATAGAAGAATCTTTAAAAAAAAATCAATGTCTTGTTTAATTTCTCCCTCAGATTAGGGAATATTCTTTTGTTACATGTTCACCGACACTTATTCTCACCATGTTTCCTAAATAAACAGGTGCTGGGTACAAAGTTACTATCATTTTTCACTTTATGTCTACAGTGATGTCTTTAAAATTAGTAAATCCTGTTCTTCACCCAGAAGTCAAATGATCATTGTTATCATTCTTGTACTCACAATGATTTGTTTAAAAGTGCAGTTCTTTGTGATACACTGTAGCCCTTGGTGAGATAAATCCTAAAGATCATTCACATACTCCAAGACAATATCAATAACTTAAGCAGTGCACACTAGCTTTGCTTTAGGGACACTAAACACCTGGACATGATGACCAAAAACCCACCAGCATGCAGGGCTGGCCCTTGCCATTGCGGGGCCCAAGGCAGGATGACAAAATGGGGCCCCCTTCTAGCCCCACCCCCAACCCTGCACCATCCCCGCCCCAACCCTGCCCAACACAACTCCGCCCATTCCAAGCCCCGCCCCCACAATTTTAAAGATGAAAAATGGGAGAAAAACAATTTAAAGTGACAGTATACATCAATTTTCATATAATTGCATGTGCTAGACACTACTATAAAGAAGAATATGCACAGATACTGATATAAAAATCCAGTATAAAACCTTTTAAAAACTTACATAGAAGCTCTCAGTTTAGCTCTGTTGATGAGGTTAGGCTGGGACACCCAATGAAAGGGTCAATGTGAATAAGAAGGATAGGAGTGCCTAAGGAGACAGAAAATCATGCTGCTACTCAATTAATCCCCTCTGAAAAATCACATATAAATGCAGGAAACAGAAGAAGCAGCGCTCATCAAGCACGGATATAAATAAGAGGAGAGATGCACAGTATTTAAAAAGTGAAAAATATATACACTTTAACCCTTTCAGTGCTAAGCACTTTCCCACCTGGGTGCTAACATTTTTTAATTTTTTTTTAATTTTTTTAACAAAAGTCAGATCCCCAAGACTTACATTGTTGGAAAGGTTAGTCGATTACCTTTCCAATGGTGGGTCTTGGGGGTCTGTAGCTGCTTAGATGCCTGAGATACAGGCTTCTAAGCAGCATGCCCCCTGCTCCTATACTTAACATTGTTAAGTATAAATAAAGTTGTGCGGTGATGTCATCACATTATAGCGAGTGACGTCACCGTGCATAACGTGAAGCCCCAGCGATGCCTGTCAATATGCAGGCCCGATCGCTGGGGTAGGAGCGGGTGGGAGCCCCCAGATCTCCCTCAAGGTGGGAGAGTGCTAGTGATGGCTCTGAGCCGTCATTAGCACCAGAGTGGGAAACTCTGTGACGGCTCAGAGCCGTCATTAGCACTCAAGGGGTTAATTATACTATTAAAATGATACACACTGCATTCATGCCAGTATAAAACTTCAGGAACGTCTCCCTTACAATTAGGATTGCTATCTATTTTCCTCAAAAAATCAGCAGTATCAAGAATATAGGACGGCATAGTACACAGAAAAGGTTTTAAAAAATGGTCTATGTAATTGCCAAGATTTTCTGTCATACTACCTATCCCGGATATTATGGGACATCCTGGGGGATTTTTTAAATTCTTGTGAACTTTGGGTATGCAGTAAAAAACTGGCATGACTGGATGTTGATTAAATAAATATTTAAATTCAGTGTTAGAGATTAAACCATCACTTCTAGCATCATTTAGTTTCCTAAAAATCTGGTGATGGATCATGTATTAGACGCAAATATTGGTCTCTATTCAACAACTGCCTTTTTACCTCAAGTACATAGCTGGTTTGATCCCACAGGACTACATTATCGCCCTTATCGGCAGATTTGATCACAATATTATCTGCTGTGATAAGTTCGTTTAAGGCCTTTCTTTCGGATCTAGTTAGATTATCACCAACTATGGCATTCAAAGGGAAATGACAAATTTCCTTTTCAACTTGTTTTACAAAGATATTGACAATAGGTACAGTGGATAATTGTGGCATGAAGGTGGATCTCGGTCTTAGACCGGAAACTATCTTAATATGGGAGGTAGAGGCACTGTTAGTAGGTAGTTGGCTAGATTCTACCGTGCCTGATTGTAACAGATCTTCAAGATCTTGCAAAGCCGACCTGTCCTCCTTATCTACACTCAAATCATCAATGATATTCTTTCCCTTCCCTTTAAACATCTGTGATAGAACAATACGTCTAGCAAAAATGTGTAAGTCTTTAAGGAATTCAAATTTGTCCAAACCATTTGTTGGACAGAATGATAAACCTTTTTTAAGGACACTAATATGTGCCTGACTGAGTCTGAAAGAAGACAGATTAATAATTTGCAAGTCTTGATCTGGACTAGTTAAAAGCCCCTCCTCCCTCTGTATCTCCGTGTCCGTCCTCTCATTTTTTTCATATGTTCCATATATCATTATTGTGGATTATTTCCATATGCTATATGTATGTACTGTGTAATTTCCTACAACACTAGCGTTATTCAGTCATTTGGACCGGTCCAATATTAGTGCAGTACATGTATGCACTTTTTTAACTATTTGATACAGGTTGTTTGTGTAATACCATCTGTTGATTTGTTTTTCCTAATTGGCACCCGGCGAGGTGCGTGAATTAAAAATTTTTTAAATTGCAATCTTTCTTTCCAATCAACGTAATATAAATTTCAATGGGTCTGCACCAGTTGTTACAATTCCACTGATATAGATTTTTTTAAAATAAGTGGATATATAGTGTTCTGATATTAGAGCACTCATAGCAACACCTAAATAGCAAGTTTCCATTCACAAAGTTTTCTTTTCTCTTATATATATATATTAGAATACGTGAATATGATAAAAAGCAGAATCAAACAACTAGGTGTAAAATTAAAGGGTCTGGGAAAGCAGGAACCCCTCTCTCCTGCATATGAAAAGACCTATTACACAACCAGCAGTCTGTAGACATCAGTATACAGCTAAAACATTTGGGCTTGGTTAGGAGTCTGAAAATCAGCACAATGTTATTGAAAAATAAGCAAAACTTTACATTTTTACAAAAACACTCCCACATGGGCTATACAAATGGATCATTTACTAAACATTTATGCAAAGAAAAATCTTGTGTACAATGTCCCTTTAAGATAATGCACAACATTTTATTTAAAACAAATACAAATCCACAAATGAGGAGCAATTTAACATTTTATATATTGCAATATACCGTTTGTCCTTTTGGGACACCAATATTTCTGCATTTAATGAAGAATTATGCTGACAATAAGGGACAGTTGAGTTTCACTGGGCCTTATTTTTATGTGGTTTTTTTTATGATGATAATAAGGACATTACAGTGACGCAAACCTCAAGTTGCAACCCAAATAGACAGTCATACATACTATGTTAGAGAGGCCATGATAATTATTTTATCAAAAAGATGTAAAGATACAAATAAAGCTTATACAATTACAAGCATATTAAATACACTTTTAAAGGGACAGTCAAGTATAAATTAAACTTTCATTATTCAGATAGGACTTTTAATTTTAATTGACTTTCCAATTTACTTTTATCATCAAATTTGCTTTTTTCTCTTGGTATTCTTAGTTTAAACTAAACATAGGTAGGCTCATATGCTAATGAGGGCTGCCTCTTATCACATGCTTTTTAAATCTCTTTTCAACACAAGAGACAGAAAGTACACATGGGCCATATAGATAACACTGTGTTCAGGCACAGGGGGTTATTTAAGATTTAGCAAAACACAATGCTAAATGCAAGACAATAGATAATAAACAGACAGTCATGTGATCAGGGGGCTGGAAGAAGGTTCCTAGATGCAAGGTAATCACAAAGGTAAAAAGTACATTAATATAACTGTGTTGGTTATGCAAAACTGGGGAATGAGTAATAAAGGGATTATCTATCTTTTAAAACTATAACATTTCTATGGCTGACTTTCCCTTTAAGCCTTTTAATACTTAGGTTACAGTTTGATGTTACATTTTAATTAGCACAAAGGACTACTCTTGGACAATAAAATAGATAGATAAAGATAATGGTTTGAAGACTACCGTACAGTCAAAATGTAGGAGCAGGAGGCCATACATCTAGGAGCCAAGTATTTTTGGAAAATGTTAAAGTTGTATTATATATACGAAATGCATTATCAATACAGGAACAAGACATTGGGGCACTGGTTAATTGGAGAGTTCCTGCTGATATTCAATTGTTTAAGATACTGATAGAGGAAAAAGTAAATGTACCTCAAATTATGCACCATCCTTATGAAGCATCATAGTTTGTTCAAGCGAACTGTGTAAAACAGTGTTTTTTCTTTATTCCTTTTTTTTATTCACAGCTTGATAAAAAAAAAAAACATTTTGCACAATATGTCAAGAATTGTGTTCTTAGGTCACTCTGCCTAATGCCTTTTATAATCCGATTCTCACACTCACAGCACACCTCTCCCTCACACACAACCCCCTCCTCATCCTCTCAGCCCCCTCTTTCTCACACACAGCCCCTCCTCACTCTCTGTCCCCCTCTTCCTCACACACAGCCTCCTCCTCACTTTCTCAGATCCCCTCTTCCTCACACACAGCCCCCTCCTCACCCTCTCACCCCCTCTTCCTCACACACAGCCTCCTCCTCACTGTCTCAGATCCATTCTTCCTCACACACAGCCCCCTCCTCACCCTCTCACCCCCTCTTCCTCACACACAGCCCCTCCTCACTCTCTGTCCCCCTCTTCCTCACACACAGCCTCCTCCTCACTATCTCAGATCCCCTCTTCCTCACACACAGCCCCCTCCTCACCCTCTCACCCCCTCTTCCTCACACACAGCCCCCTCCTCACTCTCTCAGATCCCCTCTTCCTCACACACAGCCCCCTCCTCACCCTCTGACCCCTCTTCCTCACACACAGCCCCCTCCTCACTCTCTCAGACCCTCTCTTCCTCACACACAGCCCCCTCCCCCCTTCTCAGACCCCTTCTTCCTCACACACAGCCCCCTCCTCACTCTCTGACCCCCTCTTCCTCACACACAGCCCCCTCCTCACTTTCTGACACAATGCCCCTCCTCACTCTCTCAGACCCCCTCGTCTTCACACACAGCCCCCTCCTCACCCTCTCAGTCACCCTCTTCCTCACACACAGCCCCCTCCTCACTCTCTGACCCCCTCTTCCTCACACACAGCCCCTCCTCACTCTCTGACCCCCCTCTTCCTCACACACAGCCCCTCCTCACTCTCTGACCCCCTCTTCCTCACACACAGCCCCCTCACTCTCTCAGACCCCCTCTTCCTTACACACATCCCCCTCCTCACTCTCTGACCACCTCTTTCTCACACACAGCCCCTTCCTCACTCTCTCAGACCCCTTCTTCCTCACACACAGCCCCCTCCTCACTCTCTGACCCCTCTTTCTCACACACAGCCCCCTCACTCTCTCAGACCCCCTCTTCCTTACACACATCCCCCTCCTCACTCTCTGACCACCTCTTCCTCACACACAGCCCCTTCCTCACTCTCTCAGACCCCTTCTTCCTCACACACAGCCCCCTCCTCACTCTCTGACCCCTCTTTCTCACACACAGCCCCCTCCTCACTCTCTCAGACTCCCTCTTCCTCACACATAGCCTCCTCATCACCCTCTCAGACCCCTCTTGCTCACACACAGCCCCCTCCTCACTCTCTCAGCCCCCCTCTTCCTCACACACAGTCCCCTCCTCACTCTCTCAGACCCCCTCTTCCTCACACACAGCCCCCTTGTCATTCTCCCAGACCCCCTCACACACAGGCTGTTAGACCCTCTGAAAAGAACTTTACTTCCCAA
Source organism: Bombina bombina (assembly GCF_027579735.1). Lineage (NCBI taxonomy): Eukaryota > Metazoa > Chordata > Amphibia > Anura > Bombinatoridae > Bombina > Bombina bombina. Next base: position 163,367,069 of record NC_069502.1, read on the forward strand.
GGGTGCCCTAAACTAGCCTAGGTACTACATTCGTATGCAAAAGTATTGCACATTTTCTGTTAATCCAATAAACCTAATTTCACTACTGAAATATTACTGTGTGCTTCAGGTATTTGATAGATCAAAATGAAATTGCTGATCCAAACACCCAATTATTTATAAATGAAAATTATGGAAATTGTCAGGGGTGCCTAAACTTTTGCATACGACTGTGTATATATATATATATATATATATATATATATATATATATATATATATGGAAATATAATAAATGACTGGTGTACCAGATAATTTAACCAGAACTGCATAAACTCAGTCACTCTAAATAAACAATCCTTGAGGGCATGAAGGGGAACACATGGAAAGAAATAGCATCACATTTATGAAATATTAGTAATATGAAGCATATTTATATAGAATATTAAAGTATTGTTTTAGTTAATATGTGCAAATCTGTATGTTTGGTTTGCAGACTTTGAACAAAAAGTCTTATGTGTGAAATGGTCATACAGCGCTGCTATACTGTTACATTATACTACTACAGATGTATGTGGCAGCACAGCACTGATTACTCAAAAACAAACCATTTTTTTAAGTTCCTTCTGTCTGACTACTGTAGTCTGTTATTCTAACTTTAACTGTGTCTGACTTTCTGTCTAGTATTACCTCATAACAAACCGCCCAGACCCTGACTCGTTCCAAATCTTGGAATACCTGAGCCACTGCAGTGCCAGCCCAGCAACAACACTGTCACCCACTAGCTATTCTGCACCGTCTGCACTCTGCAACACTCTGGTCACTGACTGACCACTCTCCGCTCTGCTCTCTTTAGTCACCCTGACGGGACTCCTACTCCTCACTGCTCCGCCCCTTCATCACCAGTCACCACCCTCTTATTCATGAAAGGAGCTGATTGATTGGAGAATTATAGTATAATCCTCCAATCATTCAGATCTTTGCATGCTTAACTGCCTAGTACCTTCTTCCTATCGTTCCTGGGGGGGGAAATAGCACTTAAAAATGGTGCAAAAAAAATAAATTACAGTGCAATGGAAAAATAAATTACATAAAAAAATACACAGTCGGCACCAGCATGGCGGGGCCACCCTAACTGCGGGGCCCAAGGCAGCCGCATTCCTCGCCATACCCTAAGGCCGGCCCTGCCAGCATGGAGAGAATTTTTACAAAATCTTTGGACTTTTTAGACCTTCATTGTTATGTAGGATTCTCTCTTCCACATCCAGAACCCTGAATAGTGAGATGAACAGCTTCCTAGTAATTACAAGACATATCTTTGGTCTTGCTATAGAATAACATATCAGTCGAAGGCTACACAAACTAACATCGTGTTTGCTGCAATTGTTTTTCAATAGCAAACTCCACCCATTACTTGCCTTAGTTAGAGAAGCTAATCTGAGCTTGCTTCTGAATCCACATTCATTATATTAGCAAAACTGCAGTTTTGTTCTAGTTTTTCTCTGCTGAAGCCAATTACGGAAATGTGTAGTAGGGTTAGCCTTGATAAGTCATCAGGGTGCATTTCCAGTTCTTAGAATTACAACATTCCACATTGTTCAGAGCTAAATTACATAAAAAAAGGAGCAAAATAAATAATTAAAGTTTATTGCCAAGTTTTTTTACGATACATAACTAATATGGCTGGACAGGGACCAAAAATAGGCCCGGATATTTTAAGGCAGAGCAACCCATATCCCTCTCTTTGTTATTTAACTATACGACAAAACATACAGGTTTAATGTTCTAGCTTGATTTACAAAAATATTTAAAACATGTAATACCATTTTAACTGTATTTTATAAATTGGTTGTCTTAAATAGTAAAAAATCAGATGTAGTAGACCGAGCGCTAGTAATACGATGCCTTAAGCTCACTGGCAAGAGCCCCCTAGTGGGCTTGGGAAAGAGACTAACTAAACTGAGTGAGTGAGCGCTTACAGCTTAAAAGGCTAAGTGTTGGTATAAAACAATTTAATACAAGCAATAAAACAATATAACTATATAACTAATACAGTGATTCAGTTAAAACAATTTAAACATATTACATGGATCCATGGGGGGCATATAAAAACAAACCTAAAATACAATGTGCGTTCAGAACAGCATAAAATAATAAATAATCACAATGCCGAAAAAAGCCAGTTGGGTCACAAACCCATCAACTTTTTATTAGCTGGTGATTATAAATACATAACCATTCTAGGCCTTTTTTTAAATTTAGCTCAGTAGAGACCCACTGTCCATCGATATGACTTAGCATAGAGTACATCTAAGACGCCGAATTCAATGCCACATATTCGATACCTCATATTCAAGCCAATATAGCGATAGTCGCTTCAAATATCTGAAAGCCCATTTGTGAAATGGTAGGTTCCACATTGAACCTAGACCCACGACTTATAGATAGGTACTGATTAGGGGACCTAGTCCCTAGATTTAAAACACATAACCATACACCTACCAAAGCGACCGAGAGGGTCGGATCCCACTAATAGCATACAAGCTACACAACTTATTTCCTTCTTGATCCACGACCCACCTACCTCAGGCCCACATCCATTAACACTCTTCAGACAACCCGAATTTTAAGAATTTAATGAGCGGTGCAAGTTGCACATTAGACACCCCAACGACAGTCTGCTCTATATGTTCTGTGCCAATCACAAGTTTGAATTAATATTCCATTCTATTAACCAACGACTTTTATTAAATATCTACTGCTATCAGTTAACGACTTTTATTAAATATCTCAGCCCATTAACCCCTGTGATTTTTACCGAATAACACTAGGATCCTCATTCAGATCACTGTATTTATATTAGCCATCTCATTTACACTAAGACTCCGCATTAGTGTTTACACGTCTGACTAACCTGACCACCTTTTTACATATAACACATCAATCGTCTTTATGACTTAGAGCACAACTGCCTAAAAGAATTTTAGAAAGGCATCCTAAAAGTATTTTAGAAAGGCATGCACTTAGTCTATTACCGGCAAGAGCGGAATCAGCTACGGCAATATTTACACCGGATATTGATGACATCAACTTCCGGTAATAGCGAAACCGGAAGTGATGCAGATGAAACCGGATGTGATACATATTAGACAATGACCCCTAGATCCGGAAGTGGGGCAAAAACCGGACAACAAATAAGATTATAAATATGCCATAGACGCACAAATTAAGAAAGAAATGAAACCCAAAAATACAATACGTTATATATAAATGTCAAATACGTCTAAAACTGTCTTTTGATGATGAAAAATACGAATTAAGATTGGTATTAGTTATTTTCCCAGGCAGAAATGGGCCAAACAGGAAAGGGCGGACCTAATCTTTTTGGCGCCAAAATTGATCCAATCACCACAGAGACCACACTATAAAAGCTCCCAGATAATCACTAACAGTATAGTCTTGATAAAGGCCAGGAAGGCCGAAACGCGTTGACATACTGGTGAGCTTATTTCTAATCATTATTTGGATTGCAAAAACGTTATTGCACTATTATTTCTCCTTTTTTCCACAGGTTTTGAAGACATTTTTTTGGATTTTGTTTTTATTTTTGAAAATATGGTTTTTCGATTTGTATTCTTCACGATGTGTTTTTGAACATTTTTCTACAATTCATCACAACATTTTGCTTCTAAGGAACTACCCCCTTCTTTTGGCAACTTATGCCTATTACCCACACTGGATATATCTAATTTGGAACTTATTTTTTTGAACACTAATTGTGGACATTTAATTTTTGAACACTAATTGTGGATATTTATATTGATTCTTTTCACATATTTTTTCACATTTTTTCACATTTTTTCACATTTTTACACATTTTTATCCACACCATTGTGTAACCTTTAGCGTCATATCACAGACACGTCGCATCACCTGTCTATATCCAATTTTACCTATGTGATCAGCGCCCATCCAACGAAAGTTGATGGGTTTGTGACCCAACTGGCTTTTTTCGGCATTGTGATTATTTATTATTTTATGCTGTTCTGAACGCACATTGTATTTTAGGTTTGTTTTTATATGCCCCCCATGGATCCATGTAATATGTTTAAATTGTTTTAACTGAATCACTGTATTAGTTATATAGTTATATTGTTTTATTGCTTGTATTAAATTGTTTTATACCAACACTTAGCCTTTTAAGCTGTAAGCGCTCACTCACTCAGTTTAGTTAAATAGTAAAAAAGTGTAATAATGTAAATGTAATAAAAATAAAATAGCTATTGAAGTTCACATTTAAATAAAGAATAGCCATATATTGTCCATAACCCTCTGTAGTCACAGTCATTCAAAATTATTGGCAGCTGTGCAGGGAAAGATTGGCCCCTGACCTGGCTCAGAGAAAACAGCAAGACAGTAAGGACCCAATGAACTAAAGGTCTCTGGGCTGACAAGATTATTTAACAATGCTTGACAGTCCTTCTATTTTCTTGGTGGAATGATCTAAAGCCACTTTTTACCCTGAAAACAGGGTGTCTCACTAAAGGGCGTATACTGCATTTTCATTTGGGTAGGAAATGCATACATTGCAAAAGCACACCATAAAATTTACATTTTAATTGTATGAACCATTTACACAAAATACTCAGAAAAAAATGTATTGTTAAGGTGAATCAAAAATGGTAACAAAATTGTTAATCAAAAATCGTATTTTATCAAAAACATAAAATGTGTATGCAAATTACCAAGGAATACATTGTATAAAACATGCACAGCATAAATCATAATTTCAGTACATTGGATGTGCAAAAATCACTTATAAGTACAAAATACAAAGCGTAATTGTTTTTGCTTTTTCGTAAAATGAGCTGAACATGTGTGTTCCATGGGTGTATATGAAATTATCTCTCTTATCCCAGCGTAATTCTTTAACAATTTTTGCACTACAGACCTTACAGTTTTCTGATCACAAACTAGAAGGTGGCGAACTTTTCTCAAAATACTCAATATACGTATAACCCTAATAGAAAAAACTCATGCATATGAAAATATAGGCAATTGTAAGATGCTATACGCAGAAAGCAGCGAAATGTGATATATATTGACTGCATTATTTAATTTATAATATGTGCACCCTACTCACTACTAAGCGTTCCTTTCCAGCGAGCTTCATTACTTTCAATAGGAGACATCTCGCCACTCGCAGTCACTCCCTCTTTATTTACGATAATTCCACAAGAGCAGCCCCTGCGAGGGTCAGCATGAAAAACCACAACTGATATGGTGAAGTTTAGACCATTTTGCCTCTGAAGCAGGACTAGCCCTGCATCATACACAAATAATTACGCTGGGAACTGGGTGGAGCTAAAACAAGATGACACAGCCCGTAACTAGCCACAGATTAACAGGAAAATCCCTGTATGCCCTATGCTTAGTCTGGGCCTGGCAACTAAACAATGTTTACTATCCCTTTAAAGTTTCTCTGGGGCCAATTTATCATCGGTATGCTCAGCGGATCATGTCCGACAGATATCCCTGAATGCTGACAGCATACGCTGTCGGCATTTATCATTGCACAAGCACTTCTGGTGAACTGCTTGTGTAATGCTGCCCCCTGCAGATTCGTGACCAATTGGCTGCTAGCAGGGGGTGTCAATCAACCCGATCGTATTTGATTGGGTTGATTGCTGTCCGCCGCTCAGAGGCAGCAGACAAGTTAAGGAGCAGCGGGGCAACAGGGGCATCAGGGGCTATTTGGCCCTTGATAATTCGGCCCCAATTAGTCTTATTTGTGTTGGTATTTCAATATGTGTAAGTATTTATTTGTTATAACTGTTTCCTTTCCCTTTTCAACTGTAAGGTTGAAAGTAAAGAGAACAGATCCCTCAGATGTCTAATGCAGACCTTATGCACAACTCTTATACCAATAGACCTTAAACTCCAACAAATAATCCATATTAAAGCTATTGCCACTGAGATCAATCCTAATCACACAGCCCCCCCATCATTAGAACATTCTATAAAAAAATAATAATACTGACATACACATAGTTGATTAGATTTATTTTTGTATTTATGACGTTTGGATTTAGATTATTGAATGTTTTAATAATGTCAGAGTTCCTCTTTTTAAATAAAAATCCCACCACAGTCTGGGATTAGCAATGGAAAAGGGTCAAACCATTTTTGCTGTCTTGCAGTAATGTTCCAGAAGAGTTGTATTCAGAGTTGTTTAAAAAAAGAAAGAAAGAAAGAATAGCTAGTTCATCATTGTCAGTCATAGGTCTAAACCTGCTGATCATTACAGCAAATGGTGCTTTTGATTCTGAATAAGAGCCACAACAATGCACATGCACAGTAAAGGTTTTGCATGGTCTGCTTTTGGCAGGACCAAGCTAACAAATATGAAGAACAGAATTAGCTGCTATTGGCAGAGACTTCTTACCAAAACACTTTCTGTGCTATCATCAAATGATGCGGTCACTGTATTCACTCTGCATAAAAGTTGTTGCTTTCTTTGTAACTAAAATATATCAAACTTCCATTTTACCATAAAAGTAAAGTTACCTGCTATACCACACTTGACGAAGACATGTTTAAAGGGACGTTTCTGTCAAAATTTAAATGGACATAGATGAATTACATCTTTGAATAGAAACATATTTGCAATATACAGGTATTGACAAAAATGCTTCTAATAAAAGTTATCACTGTTTTAGTGTTAGCATTTTTCTCTGCACGTGCATGTGAAACATAGCTAGATATTCTCAGTGCGCCAGCATTTTAAATACTGCAGCTGCTTAGAGTGCCAGTAGGGCCTGTATAATATTAGCAATTAACAAATTGAGTCATTACTTGGTGAAACAAGCACCTTAGGCTCTCCGAGCAAGGGCTGTGTTTAAAATGCTGGTGCATGGAGCATACTTAAATACACTTTTGAAACAGCAATAGCTTTTATTAGAAGCATTTTTGCGAATACATGTGTATTACAAAACTGACTCTATTCAAAACTGAAATGCATCCATGTGGATTCAAATTTTGGCTCTGTTTGCGTAAACATGTATTGTTCTACATCAAACTTACAAATGATTGAAAAAAAAAAATCTTCTGCATTCAAGTTGTATTAATTGTATGTTACATTATATAAGCAGTAACATGTCCAGACAAAAACTCCTGAATAATACCTCAGAGTGAAACAAAGTAATCAGTTCTAAGGAACAATGTGGCTTCTATGTATCTCAAACAAAGACTGCTTACAGGTTCAACCTTTTCACTTCTTTATAAGTATGGTTTATGAGTATGGATACATTGGGGCCTATTTAACAAATGTCTGTCCGACATGATCCAATTAGCGGATCATGTCCGACAGACATCGCTGAATGCGGAGAGCAATAAGCTCTCCGTATTCAGCATTGCACCAGCAGCTCTTGTAAACTGCTGGTGCAACGCCGCCCCCTGTAGATTCACAGCCAATCGGCCGCTAGCAGGGGGGTGTCAATCAACCTGATCGTATTGGATCGGGTTGATTTCCCACGATGTCTGTCCGCCTCCTCAGAGCAGGCGGACAGGATATGAAGCAGCGGTCTTTAGACCGCTGCTTCATAACTGGTGTTTCTGGCGAGTCTAAAGGCTCGCCAGAAACACGGCCATTTAAGCTCCATAGTGAGCTTGATAAATGGGCCCCATTGACTGAAATGCATAAGAATGATCCCTTTCAATTCTTTTTTTTTGTTTTAAAGGGACATAAAGCCCCACATTTTTATTTCATGATTCAGATAGAACATACATTTTTATTCCGTGATTCAGATAGAACATACATTTTTATTCCGTGATTCAGATAGAACATACATTTTTATTCCGTGATTCAGATAGAATATACATTTTTATTCCGTGTTTCAGATAGAACATACATTTTTATTCCGTGATTCAGATAGAACATACATTTTTATTCCGTGATTCAGATAGAACATACATTTTTATTCCGTGTTTCAGATAGAACATACATTTTTATTCCGTGATTCAGATAGAACATACATTTTTTAACAACTTTCCAGTTTACTTCTATTATCAAATTTACTTCTTTCTCTTGTTATACTTCACTGAAGAAGCAGCAGTGCACTACTGGGAGTTAGCTAAACACATCTAATGAGCCAATCACATTAGACAAATGTGTGCAGGCACCAATCACCAGCTAGCTCCCATTAGTGTAGTTTATGTACATATTCTTTTTTAACAACAGATACCAAGGGGCAAATTATCAAGCTTCGAATGGAGATTGATGCCCCTGTTTCCGAGCGAGCCTTCAAGCTCGACGGAAACAGAAGTTATAAAGCAGCGGTCTAATTACAACTGCTCCATAACTTGTCCACCTGCTCTGAGGCTGCGGACATCAATCCGTCCAATTCTATACAATCGGGCTGACTGACACCCCTGCTAGCGGCCAATCGTAGCTACTTTCGGTAAGATCATACTGAGGTATGCTCAGGAGCGTGCACAAGTTTTGAGCACTATATTACAGCAGTGGTTTTTTTACAGCATTATATACAGTATAGTGAGGAAAATGTGTGTTCCTAAGCTTACTTTAGTATGTTCTTATAGAAAGGAGCTAAGTTTCAATCAAGGATAGCAAGAGAAATAATAAAATTTGATAAAAGAATTTAATTGTAAAGAATACAAGATGCTGTGGTACAATTGAATGTCCAGGTATTCTGGTTGAGAGCTACTCAGCTAAAGTAAATCAACAAAATCATTAAGCCTCTCTCTCTCTCTCTCTCTCTCTCTCTCTCTCTCTCTCTCTCTGTATTATTTACTGTACCACTAGTGTAACTATTATTTCATATAATATGCTTGGGGGCTGGAGCCATGCAAGAATGATGACACCCATGCATATGATTAATTAGGACCAAGAAATGTATAGCTTCTCTACTTCAAGCGCATTTATGTCCAAAAACTCTTATTTAACTTCTTAATTGCTGAGCTGTTTTGAAGTTTTTAGATGCTGCTCACATTCATTCTCTATTCTAGGTCATTTTTCCATGAGAAACTCACACTTATAATATTTTAGCAGGCCCATATATCATGACAAGAGGTGTGAAGAAAATCCATATTTTTATTAAAACTTAAATAAACAGATTTGTAAACAAAAATCTTCTGCTTATTTGAAATTCAGATAAAGTTCATTTGTCTTATCTTTTCATTGTACACTTGTTAATTATGCAATTCTACTGCATTGAGTGGTCCTTTTAAATCAGGACAACTGCAGGTGGGAAGGAGGCCTCACCTCCAGACCCATGATAATTCCGTGGACGGTTGGGAGGTATAAATTAGGGACACATGCAAATGAGATAGTTCTATGACCTAACTAATCACTGTATAGAATATTGCAGAGCCCCTTAAATTCTGAAAAAAACTGGCAAAATAAGCAACAATTATATATTGCCTTTTTTTTCTTTTATTAAAAATGTTTTGGAACATTATATTCTGAGTTTAATGTCTCTTAATCTTCTGTATAAAAGTAATGTACAATTTATTAATAAATATTTAAATATGTGTATAAAGTAATAACTATCACTATCGTACTGGTATCTTGAAATCTGGATAAATATTCTAAAGAGCTTTTCAGAGTTTCCTTGTTTTCTCTGGTCTAAAGTAAATCAGATAATCTAGAAGACAGGAAACACAAAAACACTTGTCTTTTAATATGAATTGTTAACCCATTAAAAAGTAAAGTGTAATACTCATGCCCCACATACATACACACACGTACACACAAGTGCACACTCAAACTACAGGAATTGCAATTTTTTCTATAGACATATTCAGCTAAGAAATCATTTTAACAATGACATAAACAGAGAGCTTTAAAGAGAGTTAAAATAAAGAAAAACCAGAGGCAGCAGACACATTTATAAAATGCTTAGGTTTACACAAAAGTTTAATAAGTTTCATGACACTTTACAGTTAAAAAAAATATTTTCTGTGTTACAATACTATAAAAAGAAAACATGGAACAGTAATCTATGAATTCTTGGAAAATAAAATCTATCATTTGGAAACTATAAAAGAGGAGGCAGGCTAGTCACCCAATCAAAACGGACGGCAGAGATGTAAACATCACATGACTGGGCTACCCCTGACTTACTTGAAAAGATGCTTTGTGGATCTTTTGGGAATGCTAAACTGTGCCAAAAAGCAATTCTTAGAAATGTTTTGAAAAGAAGCAGTCCAGAACTATAATGATACAGAACAATTGCATGTGTTATTTTGAGCTATGTGGATACAAATTTCTACACAGCCTTTATGTAATGTGGATGTATAACCCCCCCTTCCCCTTTCTATCAGAGGTTCTGTTTTTTCGTTCTCTTTTCCTGGTATAGCCCCAGTTTCTTTATAACTCAGACACACCTATATGTACATGTTCTCTTCTCAGATGTATAATATAATCCCCTTCTGTGGTCAGCCAGAGTGCCCCAATTCACATCTGAGATAAGTCAGAAATACCTCAAGGAGTAGCAAACTGATGGTGTATTTTTTTGCTCAGTTTATAAATGGGGGGAGGTTTGAGGAAGTTTTTCTGTAGAAGTGTTTAAAACAGAAGTGTTTAACATTGCTCTCATTCATAGTAACATTTCGACTTCAAAAGATTAAAATTCAAACACAGTAGTTAACCCCTTAATGACCGGACCATTTTTCAATTTTCTTACCCTTAATGACAATGGCTATTTTTACATTTCTGCTGTGTTTGTGTTTAGCTGTAATTTTCCTCTTACTCATTTACTGTACCCACACATATTATATACCGTTTTTCTCGCCATTAAATGGACTTTCTAAAGATACCATTATTTTCATCATGTCTTATAATTTACTACAAAAAAATAATAAAATATGAGGAAAAAATGGAGAAAAACACACTTTTTCTAACTTTGACCCCCAAAATCTGTTACACATCTACAATCACCAAAAAACACCCATGCTAAATAGTTTCTAAATTTTGTCCTGAGTTTAGAAATACCCAATGTTTACATGTTCTTAGCTTTTTTTGCAAGTTATAGGGCCATAAATACAAGTAGCACTTCACTATTTCCAAACCACTTTTTTTCAAAATTAGCGCTAGTTACATTGGAACCCTGATATCTGTCAGGAATACCTGAATATCCCTTGACATGTATATATTTTTTGTTAGAAGACAACCCAAAGTATTGATCTAGGCACATTTTGGTATATTTTATGCCACCATTTCACCGCCAAATGCGAGCAAATAAAAAAAAAACTTTACATTTTTCACAATTTTAGGTTTCTCACTGAAATTATTTACAAACAGCTTGTGCTATTATGGCACAAATTGTTGTAAAAGCTTCTTTGGGATCCCCTTTGTTCAGAAATAGCAGACTTATATGGCTTTGGCTCTGATTTTTGGTAATTAGAAGGCCGCTAAATGCTGCTGCGCACCACACGTAAATTATGCCCAGCAGTGAAGGGGTTAATTAGGTAGGTTGTAGGGAGCTTGCAGGGTTAATTTTAGCTTTAGGGTAGAGATCAGCCTCCCACCTGACACATCCCACCCCCTGATCCCTCCCAAACAGCTCTCTTCCCTCCCCCACCCCACAAATGTCCCCGACATCTTAAGTACTGGCAGAAAGTCTGCCAGTACTAAATAAAAGGAGTTTTTTGTTTTTTTTATAAAAAAAATAAAATATTTTAGCTGTGATGGACTCCTGCCTTAGCCCCAACCTCCATGATCCCCCCTCCAGCTCTCTAACCCTCTCCCCTATCTAATTGCGGCCATCTTGGGTACTGGCAGCTGTCTGCCAGTACCCAATTTGCCCCAAAAACAAGTGTTTTTTGTTCTTTTGCTTTTTTTTATTTTTTCTGTAGTGTAGCAGCCCCCCACAATACCCCTATACCCCTCCCCCTCCCAGATCCTTTTATATTATTTTTTAAAAAAATATTTCCCCCCCCCCTCTTCCCTCCTCATTGGTGTCAGTGTCAGTGCCAGCTAATGCGCGATCGCGCACGCGCACACGCGCGCACATGCACGCGCACGCGCGCCCCCCGCACGCTCCCGGCACCCGGCGTGCACATTGCACTTCTAGGAACCGGATGCCGGGTAGCGATGGGCCGCCCACTCGCCTCCCTGTTACGCTCCCACCCACCAACGAACCGGCACCATCGCTACCGGTGCAGAGAGGGCCACAGAGTGGCTCTCTCTGCATCGGAGTCTTCTAAATGGTATTGCAGGATGCCTCCATATGGAGGCATCACTGCAATACCCTGAGAGCTGCTGGAAGCGATTGCGATCGCTTCCAGCACTCTCTTAGACAACTGACGTACCAGGTACGTCCATTGTCATTAACTGTTAGTTAATGCATGACGTACCTGGTACGTCAGTTGTCATTAAGGGGTTAAAGGATGTTGTACTGAAAACAAATATGTCCGTATGAATGAGCTAGATTTTTAAATGTAGATTTTTTTTAAGGGGGTTGCCTGAAAAATGTGAAGTAAAAAGCATTTAAATGCAAATTAAACTATAACCAACTGCTAATGTTCATTGTGCCTATCTGCAAATGAGGATTAGAGAGAAGTACTTATTAGCCAATGTGCATTGACCTTAGTGCCTATTAGCTAATATGCATCTTCAGCACCACTGATAATGATGTATTAGGGGCCGAATTATCAAGCTCCGAATGGAGTTTAATGCGAAACAGCAGTTATGAAGCAGCGTTCTAAAGACCGCTGCTCCATAACTTGTCCGCTGCTTCAATCCACTTGATCCTATACGATTGGGTTGATTGACACCCCTCTGCAGGGGGCGGCATTGCACAAGCAGTTCACCAGAACTGCTTGTGCAATGATAAATGCAAACAGTGTATGCCAATTTAGTGAGAGTGGACAGTGAACTGCTTGTGCAATGTCGCCCCCTGCAGATTCGCGGCCACTAGCAGGGGGTGTCAATCAACCTGATCATATAAGATTGAGCGGATTGAAGACCACAGCCTCAGAGGCAGCAGACAAGATATGGAGCAGTGGTCTTTAGACCGCTGCTTCATAACTTCTGTTTCCGGCGAACCTGAAGGCTCGCGCGGAAACAGGGGCATCAAGCTCCTTTTAGAGCTTGATAATTCGGCCCCTTAGTCTCAATGTAAATCTAAAAAGCTTTTTTTCACATTGCTGAGGCAAAAACATTTTTAAATGTTGTGGTTTCATATATTTTTTTAGCACAATATTCCATTAACAATATTGCTGATTTTATAAAGTCTCCAATACAGATCTGTCCATATTAATAACAACCTTTTCAAGAGGACACACTGGATTTTTTATTATGTTGTAATTTGTTAGAGAGTTGTATTATCACAGCAATAGCCCATAGTAACTTTGTGTTCTTTTTACCCAAATGAATGAAACACACCAAGCACAGTCTCAAGCCAGTCCTGAGCGGGACACAGACATCAATATACTGGTTCTTATTGGCGGAAAAGTGTTGCATTATGCCCAGCAGTGACAATGCATTGCATTTCCTCCCCAGGATTTTAACTGTGTTTTAAACCCTTTGTTGGCATTGGTGCCAAACCAGAGCATGAAGCATTTAATTATTACATTTGAATGCCTGTTTAACCACCTGTAGGCACATGATGATCCCTTTTCTTCATTCAGAGGGTCGCTGATTAAACTTTTTTCGACAATCCCCCGGACTACAGGCCACTTATTTTGGTCCCATGCTTCATGGTGACATCCCCAAGTATTCATGTGGTGACATCACAAAGGGGCTGAACCAGGATGCAATGGTAGCTGCAAGGGAGCAGGATGGGGGTCTTCAAACCCCTTAATCTCAGCTCTCTTAGCAGCTATAAACCTCCAAGATCCCTCATTTATAAGAGGATGGGTTGAGCAGTACTAGAAAACAAGCTTTGTGTGAAAATCAGCTCTTTTAGCAGCCCTTAAAAGGACTTTATATACATTACCCCCCCCCAACATTACAACCCACCACCCACACACCCCTACTCTAACCCACCCAAACCCCCCTTAAAAACCTATCACTAACCCCCTGAAGATCTCCCTACCTTGAGTCGTCTTCATCCAGCCGAGCCGAATTCTTCTTCCAAGCGGAGCAAGAAGATGTCCTCCATCCGGTAGAAGTCTTGATCCAAGCGGCAAAGAAGAGGTCCTCCATCCGTGCGATGTCTTCTTCCAAGCGGCATCTTCTATCTTCTTTCTTCCGGATCCATCTTCATCCCGCCGACGCGGAACATCCTTCTTCCCCGACGGACTAACGACGAATGAAGGTTCCTTTAAGGGACGTCATCCAAGATGGCGTCCCTTCAATTCCAATTGGCTGATAGAATTCTATCTTGGCATCAGCCAATCAGATTTTTTCTACCTTAATTCCGATTGGCTGATAGAATTGGAGTCTTGTCGGTAAAGGATCTACCGCTCACTTCTCCCAAAACTCCAAATACCAGCGTTAGGCAGATCCCATTGAAAAGATAGGATACTCAATTGGCGTAAGGGGATCTGCGGTAGCCTGGAATCGCGGTAGGGAAGTGAGCAGTAGACCTGTACCTGCCTGACTCTAAATACCAGCGGGCGACCAAAAGCAGCGTTTGAAGCCCTTAACGCTGCTTTTGACAGCTAACGCAGAACTCTAAATCTAGGAGCAAGTATTTTGTCTCTATAGTCAGGTGATCACTATGGTAACAGTGAGTAGTTTGCAAGAAAAAAGTGCTTTCATTTCTGTTCTGCACAATGGGGCCTCTCTAATCTATATTATAACATCCAAAAACCCATATGGGCCCCTATTTCACATGTGGCTACTCTTGATGACAATTTAGTAAGGTGATCACAGTAACAGCAGTGTTTTTTGGGCCATTTTCAATATAATTTACTAAAATCTACACTAAAATTATACATTTGTTTTTACAGTTTTTGCCACATATGCCATGAATTATAAATGTAATAATGGTATATTATGAATCTGCTGGGCCTGCTGAAAAAAACTATATATTTTGGGGTCGATCCGATATAGATCGTAGTTTGCGGCGCAAGCGAGGGAACCCGCGTCTCCCGTAGTTTCAGCTCCCAACTCGAGCTATCCCATATACTGCGCTGTCAGATGCTAAAGTGCCGTAAGTCTGACAAACCAGCGACGTCCAGAAATCTGTGCAAGTACAAATTTCTGGCATCGCCAGTGACTTACGGCACGTTAGAAACTGCCGGCGCCTACAAAACCTGACTAAAGTCTAAATCACCCGCACTGTCTAACACGCCTCCCTAACATAGCCCGACACGTCTAACCCTCTATCCGCTATCCTCCCTCACTATCCTAACAATAAAATATGTATTAACCCCTAAACCGCCGCTCCCGGAGCCCGCTGCAACCTAATAAAATTATTAACCCCTAAACCGCCGCCAGCTATATTAAATCTATAACCCCCTAAAGTGAGCCCCTAACACCGCCGCCATCTACCTTACCTACCCCCTAAAGTGAGCCCCTACCCCGCCGCTATCTATTGTAAAATTTTTAACCCCTAATCTAATCCCCCTACCCCGCCGCCAGCTATATTAACTATATTAACCCTAATTATATTAGGGTTAATATAGTTATTATATTATATATATTAACTATATTAACCCTAATTATATTAGGGTTAATATAGTTAATATCGTTATTATATTATATATATATAAAGTATAATAACCCTATCCAACTCTAACATCCCTAACTAAACTCTTATTAAAATAAATCTAATATTAATATTATTAATTAAAATATTCCTATTTAAATCTAAATACTTACCTATAAAATAAATCCTAAGATAGCTACAATATAATTAATAATTACATTATAGCTATGTTAGGGTTTATATTTATTTTACAGGTAAATTGTTAATTATTTTAACTAGGTATAATAGCTATTAAATAGTTATGAACTATTTAATAGCTACCTAGTTAAAATAATTACCCAATTACCTGTAAAATAAATCCTAACCTAAGTTACAAATACACCTACACTATCAATAAATTAAATAAACTACAAATATCTATCTAAAAATACAATTAAATAAACTAAACTAAATTACAAAAAAAACCACACTAAATTACAAAAAATAAAAAAAATATTACAAGATTTTTAAGCTAATTACACCTATTCTAAGCCCCCTAATAAAATAATAAAGCCCCCCAAAATAAAAAAATTCCCTACCCTATTCTAAATTAAAAAAAGTTCAAAGCTCTTTTACCTTACCAGCCCTTAAAAGGGCCTTTTGTGGGGGCATGCCCCAAAGAAAACTGCTCTTTTGCCTGCAAAAACCCCCACAATACCACCCCCCAACATTACAACCCACCACCCACATACCCCTAATCTAACCCAAACCCCCCTTAAATAAACCAATCAGCCAATCGGATTGAACTTGAATCTGATTGGCTGATTCAATCAGCCAATCAGATTTTTCTACCTTAATTCCGATTGGCTGATAGAATCCTATCAGCCAATCGGAATTCGACGGACGCCATCTTGGATGACATCATTTAAAGGAACCTCATTCGTCGGGAAGTCGTCGTGCCGGAAGGATGCTCCGCGGCGGAGGAGCGAAGGAAGAAGATTGAAGATGCCGATTTGCTTGAAGACATCGCCGATGGAAGAAGACTCTCTGCCGCTTGCTGGAACACATCGCCCGGATGGAAGAAGACTTCACTGCCGCTTGCTGGAACACATCGCCCGGATGGAAGAAGACTTCACTGCCGCTTGCTGGAACACATCGCCCGGATCGGATGAGGAGTTCGGCCCGGTGTGGTGAAGACAAGGTAGGGAGATCTTCAGGGGGGTAGTGTTAGGTTTATTTAAGGGGGGTTTGGGTTAGATTAGGGGTATGTGGGTGGTGGGTTGTAATGTTGGGGGGTGGTATTGTGTTTTTTTTTGCAGGCAAAAGAGCAGTTTTCTTTGGGGCATGCCCCCACAAAAGGCCCTTTTAAGGGCTGGTAAGGTAAAAGAGCTTTGAACTTTTTTTAATTTAGAAAAGGGTAGGGAATTTTTTAATTTTGGGGGGCTTTATTATTTTATTAGGGGGCTTAGAATAGGTGTAATTAGCTTAAAAATCTTGTAATCTTTTTTTTATTTTTTGTAATTTAGTGTTTGTTTTTTTTTGTAATTTAGTTTAGTTTATTTAATTGTATTTTTAGATAGATATTTGTAGTTTCTTTAATTTATTGATAGTGTAGGTGTATTTGTAACTTAGGTTAGGATTTATTTTACAGGTAATTGGGTAATTATTTTAACTAGGTAGCTATTAAATAGTTAATAACTATTTAATAGCTATTATACCTAGTTAAAATAATTAACAATTTACCTGTAAAATAAATATAAACCCTAACATAGCTATAATGTAATTATATTGTAGCTATCTTAGGGTTTATTTTATAGGTAAGTATTTAGATTTAAATAGGAATATTTTAGTTTATAATATAAATTAGATTTATTTAATAAGAATTTAGTTAGGGGTGTTAGGGTTAGATAGAGTTAATATAGTTAATATAAATACTATAGTAACTATATTAACTATATTAACCCTAATATAATTAGGGTTAATATAGTTAATATATATAATGTAATAACTATATTAACTATAATATACTTAGGGTTAATATAGATAATATAGCTGGCGGCGGGGTATGTAGATTAAATTAGGGGTTAATAATTTTAATATAGATGGCGGCGGTGTATTGGTTCACATTAGGGGATAGATCAGTTAGATGGTGGCGGTTTTAGGGGCTCACAGTAGGGGGTTAGTTTATGTAGATGGCGGCGGTTTAGGGGTTAAATACTTTATTAGGGATTGCGGCGCGGGATCGCGGTTGACAGGGAGATAGACATTGCGCATGCGTTAGGTGTTAGGTTTATTTAGCAGCCAGTTTAGGGAGTTACGGGGCTCCAATAGTCAGCGTAAGGCTTCTTACGGCTGCTTTTTGTGGCGAGGTGAAAATGGAGTAAGATTTCTCCATTTTCGCCATGTAAGTCCTTACGCTGTATATTGGATACCAAATTGCGCGGGTTTGGTATACCTGCCTATGGCCCAAAAAACTACGGGCGACGGCAGAAATATACGCGCGTAACTTCTAGGTTACGCCGTATATAGGATACCAAACCCGCGCAAATATTGGCGTCGCCGACTTTTGCGGGCGACGATTTTTATCGGATCGACCCCAATTTGTGTGGGTGATTCAATGAAATTTGACTTACAATAGGTTTTAAATATAGGTAGCAAAAAAAGCTAAAAATTCAGCACTGTGGTGTAAAAAAGGCTTAGCAGCGAAAGGATTAATAAATATTTTTATTTGAAAACAAACTTGTAATAACTATTATTTTAGTATTATTGTTCATCTGCAAACCTGTCACTAATACAGAGACATATGGTTAGATCCCAGCAGAATGAACTTGAATGTGTAACGTGAGTGGACACTTGGGAGAGGAAGAGTAGTTGTATAGGATGGTATAAAAATGCTTTAATACAATTTCATACAAAGATATAAGTTTCATACAATATGCAAACACATATAAATATTGTATTACTTGATCTTATATGTGAACTGTAGGAGAAATATTTCGCAATGTACAAATAAATATATATAAATAGCCAACAAAGACATCAAGGGGCCTATTTAAGATGGTGCGAGCGGACATGACCAGATATAGCGGATCATGTCCACTGCACATCGATAAATGCCGACAGCATACGCTCCCAGCATTTATCATTGCACCAGCAGTTCTTGTGAACTGCTGGTGCAATGCTGCCCTCTGTAGATTTGCGTCCAATTGGCCGCTAGCAGGGGGTGTCAATCAACCCGATCGTATTCGATCGGGTTGATTTCCGGCGATATCTGTCCACCGTCTCAGAGCAGGCGGACAGGGTATGGAGCAGCGGTCTTTAGCACGCTGCTTCATAACTTGTGTTTCTGGCAAACCTGAAGGCTCGCCTGAAACACGGGGCATCAAGTTCCATACAGAGCTTGCTAAATATGCCCCCAAGTCTGTTTCTCACCATCAGGTATCCATGCCTCAAGGAAAGTTTTTACAATGTGCAATAGATTGCTGAGCACAATTATACCATGGGGCAGGGCCCGGAGGCCCAAACCAGGACTGTCCTAGGACAATCAGGATGCTTTTTGGTAAAGCCCTGATTACATAAAGGAAACATTCACTGGAACCATTACTGGATAAGTAATAAGATTTTTTTAAATTGTATTATTCCTTTTAATTGTTGTAGCTGAATTAGCGCTGCGGAATCTGTTGGCGCTCTTCAAATAACCAATAATAATAATAATAATAATAATCATAATTTGCTGAAAAGCATAAACAGTTAAACACATAATTGTTTTATATTTTGCTCTGTGCTATTAAGATTGCTAGATTACGAGTTTTGCGTTATGAGCGATAAAACTTCATAACGCTGCGTTTTCACTACAGCTGCTATTATGAGTCTTGTAGGAATAGCTGTACCGCACACTTTTCGGGCCGTCACGCAACATAACTACCGCACCTTTTAAAAAATCCTTTTTCAATGGGACTTCCATAGCGCCAGTATTACGAGTTTGCCTGTCCGCCCAAAAAGTGAGCGTTCCAGCCTATAACTACAAGATCTATACCACCACCTAAAAGTCAGTAGTTATGAGTTTTACGTTACAAAGCTGTAGCATAAAACTCATAACTAAAGTGTTACAAAGTAAACTAACACCCATAAACTACCTATTAACCCCTAAACCCAGGCCCTCCCGCATCGCAAACACTAAAATAAAATTATTAACCCCTAATCTGCCGCTCCGGACATTGCCACCACTATAATATACTTCTGCATCGTAAACACTAGTTAAATATTATTAACCCCTAATCTGCTGCCCCAATGTCATCGCCACCTACATACAATACAATTATTAACCCCTAATCTGCTGTCCCTAACATCGCCGCAACCTACATTACTGTTATTAACCCCTAATCTGCTGCCCCCAAAATCGCCGCCAGCTAACTACACTTATTAACCCCTAATCTGCTGCCCCCAAGATCGCCCCCACTATACTAAAGTTATTAACCTCTAAACCTAACCCTAAGTCTAACCCTAACCTAACCCTAACACCCACTAACTTTAACATAATTAAAATAATTCCAAATAAAAATTACAGTTAATACCTAAATTATTCCTATTTAAAAATAAATAAATACTTACCTGTAAAATAAACCCTAAGCTAGCTACAATATAACTAATAGTTACAGTTTAGCTATCTTAGGTTTTATTTTTATTTCACAGCAAGTTTGTATTTATTTTAACTAGGTAGACTAGGTAAAAATAAATACAAATTTACCTGTAAAATAAAATCTAACCTGTTTTACAGTTAATCCTAACATTACACTAACATTAAATAAATTAAAAAATACATTTATCTAAATTACGCAAAATAAAAAAGAAATGATCAAATATTTAAACTAATTACACCTAATCTAATAGCCCTATCAAAATAAAAAAGCCCCCCAAAATAAAAAAAAAACCCTAGCCTACACTAAACTGCCAATAGCCCTTAAAAGGGTCTTTTGCGGTGCATTGCCCCCAAGAAATCAGCTCGTTTACCTGTAAAAAAAGGCGGGCAGAAGTCTTCATCCAGACGGCATGTTCTATCTTCAGCCTTTCGACGCGGAGCAGCTCCATCTTTAAGACATCTGGTGTGGAGCATCCTCTTCATACGATCCCAGCTGTACACTGAAGGTTCCCTTTAAGGGACGTCATCCAAGATGGCGTCCCTTGAATTCTATCAGCCAATCGGATTGGAATAGCCAATAGAATGCAAGCTTAATCCTATTGGCTGATTTGATCAGCAAACAGGATTGAAGCTCAATCCTATTGGGTGATTGCATCAGCCAATAGGATTTTTAACCCTTTAATTCCGATTGGCTGATAGAATTCTATCAGCCAATTGGAATTCAAGGGACGCCATCTTGAATAACGTCCCTTAAAGGGAACCTTCAGTGTAGGGCTGGGACCCTTTTCAGGGCAATGGGGAGCTTAGGTTTTTTAGGTAGGATTTATTTGGGGGTTTGGTTGTGTGGGTGGTGGGTTTTACTGTTGGGGGGTTATTTGTATTTTTTTTTTACAGGTAAAAGAGTTGATTTCTTTGGGGCAATGCCCCGCAAAAGGCCCTTTTAAGGGCTATTGGCAGTTTAGTGTAGGCTAGGGGTTTTATTATTTTGGGGGGGCTTTTTTTATTTTGATAGGTCTATTAGATTAGAAGTAATTCGTTTTTATTTTTGATAATTTCTTTTTTGATTTTGTCTAATTTAGTGTTTATTATTTTTTGTAATTTAGATAAATGTATTTTAATTTAATTTATTTAAAGGGACACTGAACCCAAATTTTTTCTTTCATGATTCAGATAGAGCATGATATTTTAAGCACCTTTCTAATCTACTCCTATTATCAAATTATCTTTATTCTCTTGGTATTTTTATATGAAATGCAAGAATGTAAGTTTAGATGCCGGCCCATTTTTGGTGAACAACCTTGGTTGTCCTTGCTGATTGGTGGTAAAATTCATCCACCAATAAAAAAAAGTGCTGTCCAGAGTTCTGAACCAAGAAAAAAAGCTTAGATGCCTTATTTTTCAAATAAAGATAGCAAGAGAACAAAGAAAAATTGATAATAGGAGTAAATAAGAAAGTTGCTTAAAATTGCATGCTCTATCGGAATCACGAAAGAAAAAATGTGGGTTCAGTGTCCCTTTAATTGTAGCGTAATGTTAGGTAATAGTGTAATTCAGGTTAGGTTTTATTTTACAGGTAAATTTGTATTTATTTTAACTAGGTAGCTAATAAATAGTTAATAACTATTTACTAACTAGCCTACCTAGTTAAAATAAATACAAACTTAGCTGTGAAATAAAAATAAAACCTAAGATAGCTACAATGTAACTATTAGTTATATAGTAGCTAGCTTAGGGTTTATTTTACAGGTAAGTATTTAGTCTTAAATAGGTATTATTTAGGTAATAATAGTAATTTTTATTTAGATTTATTTTAATTATATTAAAGTTAGGGGTGTTAGGGTTAGATTTAGGGTTAGGTTTAGGATTAGGGGTTAATATATTTATTTAGTGTTAGTGATGTGGGAGGTTAGGGGTTAATAACTTTAGTATAGCATCAGCGGCGACGTTGGGGGCGGCAGATTAGGGGTTAATAAATTTATGTAGGTGACGGCGACATTGGGGGTTGGCAGATTAGGGGTTAATAAGTATAGGTAGGTGGCGGCGACATTGGGGGCGGCAGATTAGGGGTTAATAAATTTATGTAGGTGGCGGCAACATTGGGGGCGGCAAATTTGGGGTTAATAAGTGTAGGTAGGTGGCTGCGACATTGTGGGAGGCAGATTAGGGGTTAATAAATTTATGTAGGTGGCGGCGACATTGGGGGGGGCAGATTAGGGGTTAATAAGTGTAATGTAGGTGTCGACGATGTCAGGGGCAGCAGATTAGGGGTGTTTAGCCTTGGGGTTTATGTTAGGTTTAAACATACATTTTCTTTCCCCATAGACATAAATGGGGCTGCGTTACGGAGCTTTGTGCTCCGTCATTGCAGGTGTTAGGCTTTTTTTTAGCCCATGTGTATGGGGAAGTCGTGCACGAGCACGTCAAAGCAGCTCAAAGCAGCGCTGGTATTTGTGTGCGGTATGGAGCTCAACGCTGCCATATCACCCGCAAACGGCGTTTTTTTTGCAAACCTGTAATAGCAGCGCTATTAAAGGTGAGCGGTGGAAATAACTTGCAAGTTAGTAGCGAGCCACTCATAACGCAAAACTCGTAATCTGGCTGAATGTTTGCTCCTGGGAACTCTGTTATTCCCTTTTGACTTTACGTTCATAAATTCCTAATACAGCTGCATAATTTTCAGATGTAATTTTGCCAAATCGCACACCTGTCCGCTTGTTGTGTAGCTTCTGGTTGCTATAGAAGTGTGTTTGGAAAGATGTTCACCCCAACAGGCTGATTTAAAAAGTGAGTTTGTGATTTGTATAGATATATGATGTGCCACATAAGGAGTGAAAAAGCATTACAAAAATATTGATAAGAATGATGAGAGGGGAACTGGTGCATGTATGTAAGATAAATGCTTTCAAAAGTAAACATCTGAGTCATATGACTGTATAAGTCACTAGATTTGGTAGCAGACTGCTAGTATTGCAATATATCACATACCTCTCTGGCAGCCGGGGGGTTACATTTCTATTTAGAGAACGGCAATAAATTGTAACCAGGTCAAAGAAGGTGACATGTTGGCATGTATACTGTATGAGGGTCTATCCTCTGGATGCCAGCAATCCTCTCCTAAGTACATCCCATGAGTGTTTGCGGGCAGTGAAATATTTATAACTTTTTGTCAAATGTAATCCACTATTAAAATAGTTGCAATTGATCTGTGCACGTGATGAAGTATAGAAGTGTTTTATTAAAAAGGCCCATATTGCTCAACATTAAATTCCCCATAAATATAAGTTCTTTAATTTTTTGTTTGTTGACAGCGGAGCAGGTCCGCAAGACATCGTTGAATGCGGAGAGCAATACGCTCTCTGTATTCAGAATTGCACCAGCAGCTCACAAGAGCTGCTGGTGCAACGCCGCCCCCTGCAGACTCGCGGCCAATGGGCCGTCAGCAGGGGGGTGTCAATCAACCCGATCGTACTCGATCGGGTTGTTTTCCGGCGATGTCTGTCTGCCTGCTCAGAGCAGGCGGACAGGTTATGGAGCAGCGGTCTTTGTGACCGCTGCTTCATTTAAAGACAAATGAATGGTGGGAGACATGTTCCTCTTTTCATCACTACCTTTAAATGTATAGAGAAAGTGTTTAAAGGGATACTAAACTCAATGGCCTAGATTTGGAGTTTTGCGGTAGAAGGGTTGTTAACGCTCCGCGGGCTTTTTTCTGGCCACACCATAAATTTAACTCTGGTATCGAGAGTTCAAACAAATGCTGCGTTAGGCTCCAAAAAAGGAGCGTAGAGCATTTTTACCGCAAATGCAACTCTCGATACCAGAGTTGCTTACGGACGCGGCCAGCCTCAAAAACGTGCTCGTGCACGATTCTCCCATAGGAAACAATGGGGCTGTTTGAGCTGAAAAAAAACCTAACACCTGCAAAAAAGCAGCGTTCAGCTCCTAACGCAGCCCCATTGTTTCCTATGGGGAAACACTTCCTACGTCTGCACCTAACACTCTAACATGTACCCCGAGTCTAAACACCCCTAACCTTACACTTATTAACCCCTAATCTGCCGCTCCCGCTATCGCTGACCCCTGCATATTTTTTTAACCCCTAATCTGCCGCTCCGTAAACCGCCGCAACCTACGTTATCCCTATGTACCCCTAATCTGCTGCCCCTAACACCGCCGACCCCTAGATTATATTTATTAACCCCTAATCTGCCCCCCACAACGTCGCCGACACCTGCCTACACTTATTAACCCCTAATCTGCCGAGCGGACCTGAGCGCTACTATAATAAAGTTATTAACCCCTAATCCGCCTCACTAACCCTATCATAAATAGTATTAACCCCTAATCTGCCCTCCCTAACATCGCAGACACCTAACTTCAATTATTAACCCCTAATCTGACGACCGGAGCTCACCGCTACTATAATAAATGGATTAACCCCTAAAGCTAAGTCTAACCCTAACACTAACACCCCCCTAAGTTAAATATAATTTAAATCTAACGAAATAAATTAACTCTTATTAAATAAATTATTCCTATTTAAAGCTAAATACTTACCTGTAAAATACATCCTAATATAGCTACAATATAAATTATAATTATATTATAGCTATTTTAGGATTAATATTTATTTTACAGGTAACTTTGTATTTATTTTAACCAGGTACAATAGCTATTAAATAGTTAAGAACTATTTAATAGCTAAAATAGTTAAAATAATTACAAAATTACCTGTAAAATAAATCCTAACCTAAGATATAATTAAACCTAACACTACCCTATCAATAAATTAATTAAATAAACTACCTACAATTACCTACAATTAACCTAACACTACACTATCAATAAATTAATTAAACACAATTCCTACAAATAAATACAATTAAATAAACTAGCTAAAGTACAAAAAATAAAAAAGAACTAAGTTACAAAAAATAAAAAAATATTTACAAACATAAGAAAATTATTACAACAATTTTAAACTAATTACACCTACTCTAAGCCCCCTAATAAAATAACAAAGCCCCCCAAAATAATAAATGCCCTACCCTATTCTAAATTAAAAAAGTTAAAAGCTCTTTTACCTTACCAGCCCTGAACAGGGCCCTTTGCGGGGCATGCCCCAAGAATTTCAGCTCTTTTGCCTGTAAAAAAAAAACATACAATACCCCCCCCCAACATTACAACCCACCACCCACATACCCCTAATCTAACCCAAACCCCCCTTAAATAAACCTAACACTAAGCCCCTGAAGATCTTCCTACCTTGTCTTCACCATCCAGGTATCACCGATCCGTCCTGGCTCCAACATCTTCATCCAACCCAAGCGGGGGTTGGCGATCCATCATCCGGTGGCTGAAGAGGTCCAGAAGAGGCTCCAAAGTCTTCCTCCTATCCGGCAAGAAGAGGACATCCGGACCGGCAAACATCTTCTCCAAGCCGCATCTTCGATCTTCTTCCATCCGGTGCGGAGCGGGTCCATCTTGAAGCAGGCGACGCGGATCCATCCTCTTCTTCCGTTGTCTCCCGACGAATGACGGTTCCTTTAAGGGACGTCATCCAAGATGGCGTCCCTTGAATTCCGATTGGCTGATAGGATTCTATCAGCCAATCGGAATTAAGGTAGGAATATTCTGATTGGCTGATGGAATCAGCCAATCAGAATCAAGTTCAATCCGATTGGCTTATCCGATCAGCCAATCAGATTGAGCTCGCATTCTATTGGCTGATCGGAACAGCCAATAGAATGCAAGCTCAATCTGATTGGCTGATTGGATCAGCCAATCGGATTGAACTTGATTCTGGTTGGCTGATTCCATCAGCCAATCAGAAAATTCCTACCTTAATTCCGATTGGCTGATAGAATCCTATCAGTCAATCGGAATTCGAGGGACGCCATCTTGGATGACGTCCCTTAAAGGAACCGTCATTCATCGGGAGACAACGGAAGAAGAGGATGGATCCGCGTCGCCTGCTTCAAGATGGACCCGCTCCGCACCGGATGGAAGAAGATCGAAGATGCCGCTTGGAGAAGATGTTTGCCGGTCCGGATGTCCTCTTCTTGCCGGATAGGAGGAAGACTTTGGAGCCTCTTCTGGACCTCTTCAGCCACCGGATGATGGATCGCCAACCCCCGCTTGGGTTGGATGAAGATGTTGGAGCCAGGACGGATCGGTGATACCTGGATGGTGAAGACAAGGTAGGAAGATCTTCAGGGGCTTAGTGTTAGGTTTATTTAAGGGGGGTTTGGGTTAGATTAGGGGTATGTGGGTGGTGGGTTGTAATGTTGGGGGGGGGGTATTGTATGTTTTTTTTTTACAGGCAAAAGAGCTGAAATTCTTGGGGCATGCCCCGCAAAGGGCCCTGTTCAGGGCTGGTAAGGTAAAAGAGCTTTTAACTTTTTTAATTTAGAATAGGGTAGGGCATTTATTATTTTGGGGGGCTTTGTTATTTTATTAGGGGGCTTAGAGTAGGTGTAATTAGTTTAAAATTGTTGTAATAATTTTCTTATGTTTGTAAATATTTTTTTATTTTTTGTAACTTAGTTCTTTTTTATTTTTTGTACTTTAGCTAGTTTATTTAATTGTATTTATTTGTAGGAATTGTGTTTAATTAATTTATTGATAGTGTAGTGTTAGGTTAATTGTAGGTAATTGTAGGTAGTTTATTTAATTAATTTATTGATAGGGTAGTGTTAGGTTTAATTATATCTTAGGTTAGGATTTATTTTACAGGTAATTTTGTAATTATTTTAACTATTTTAGCTATTAAATAGTTCTTAACTATTTAATAGCTATTGTACCTGGTTAAAATAAATACAAAGTTACCTGTAAAATAAATATTAATCCTAAAATAGCTATAATATAATTATAATTTATATTGTAGCTATATTAGGATGTATTTTACAGGTAAGTATTTAGCTTTAAATAGGAATAATTTATTTAATAAGAGTTAATTTATTTCGTTAGATTTAAATTATATTTAACTTAGGGGGGTGTTAGTGTTAGGGTTAGACTTAGCTTTAGGGGTTAATCCATTTATTATAGTAGCGCTCAGGTCCGCTCGGCAGATTAGGGGTTAATAAGTGTAGGCAGGTGTCGGCGACGTTGAGGGGGGCAGATTAGGGGTTAATAAATATAATATAGGGGTCGGCGGTGTTAGGGGCAGCAGATTAGGGGTACATAAGGATAACGTAGGTGGCGGCGCTTTGCGGTCGGAAGATTAGGGGTTAATTATTGTAAGTAGCTGGCGGCGACGTTGTGGGGGGCAGGTTAGGGGTTAATAAATGTAATACAGGGGTCGGCGGGGTTAGGGGCAGCAGATTAGGGGTACATAAGTATAACGTAGGTGGCGGTCGGCAGATTAGGGGTTAAAAATTTTTAATTGAGTGGCGGCGATGTGGGGGGACCTCGGTTTAGGGGTACATAGGTAGTTTATGGGTGTTAGTGTACTTTAGGGTACAGTAGTTAAGAGCTTTATGAACCGGCGTTAGCCCAGAAAGCTCTTAACTCCTGCTTTTTTCCGGCGGCTGGAGTTTTGTCGTTAGAGCTCTAACGCTCACTTCAGAAACGACTCTAAATACTGGCGTTAGGAAGATCCCATTGAAAAGATAGGATACGCAATTGACGTAAGGGGATCTGCGGTATGGAAAAGTCGCGGCTGAAAAGTGAGCGTTAGACCCTTTAATCACTGACTCCAAATACCAGCGGGCGGCCAAAACCAGCGTTAGGAGCCTCTAACGCTGGTTTTCACGGCTACCGCAGAACTCTAAATCTAGGCCAATGTTTTTCTTTCTTGATTCAGATAGAGCAGGCAATTTTTAGCAACTTTCTAATTTACTCCTATTATCAATTTTCTTCGTTTTCTTGCTATCTATATTTGAAGAAGCAGGAATGTAGGCATAAGAGCCGGCCCATTTTTAGTTCATCACCTGGGTAGCACTTTCTGATTGTCTAAATGTAGCCACCAATCAGCAAGCGCTATCCAGGTGCTAAACCAAAAATGGTCCGGCTCCTAACCTTACATTTCTGCTTTTTCAAATAAATATAGCAAGAGGACGAAGAAAAATTGACAATAGGAGTAAATTAGAAAGTTGCTTAAAATTGCAAACTCTATCCGAATAATGAAAGAAAAAATGTGGGTTTAGTATACCTTTAAAATTGGGTTATGCTATGACTCAAGGTATTCAATATATGCAATAGGTAAGGTAACTATCAGTCTTCATTACTGATCATTAAATAGAGAGAGATAATTAGTCTGTGCTTCTAGCAACATTCCAAGCTAGTCTACTAGCATGTACAACTGGACACTCCTCTTCATGTTTAATCAAAGCTACATCTAGGAATAACCAACTATTGTTGACTAGTATAAAGACAAAGGGCTAGATTACAAGTGGAGTGCAAAATATCGCTTTCGCAAAAGCTTCACGTTCGCATTGCATGGAAGCTTTGCTCTTCCATAGGCTCTAATACCCCTAATTCAGTGAAGAGGGTAAGAAACTTGTGCAGCGATGGGCAGCAGATTGTAAATATATATCTATATGAATTTATGCATAAATATTTAAGTGTTAATATATGTAATTACATTATATTTACAGGGAACACACAGTTCCCATGGGCCGCTAACTGATTTTTGCAGGGTTTTTTTTAATTAAAAGAAAAATGCTAAATTTTTTTCAAGTAAAAAAAAAGAATATTCTTTATTTTGGGACCAATTGAGGTCTGATCTCTGGTTAATTTTCTGAGCGCAAATTGCTGCCACAAGCTCACGGTAGCAATAAACAGCCACTTGTAATGGCTGGTTATTTATCGCACGCCCATAAACAGGTGAATTTGCCCGTTTACGGCCGTGCATTAAATTAGCAGTCCACTTGTAATTTAGGTCATAGTGTGTTGGCAGGATGTTCAAGCCACACTTCTATTATAAATGAAAACTATATAAGCTCTAAATATAATATGGATTCTTGTTATTTTAAGATTGTCTTTAGGACAAAGCAACATGAAGGTGGAATGACAGCAGAGGGCAGCTTGGTCAAAGATCAACTTAGCTATTGTGTTTGTGCATCTCTAATAGAATGTGTCCAAGTGGATAATTAAAAAGTAAGTGTTATATTGGAAAGTTGTAAACTCAGAAGTGAATGGGTCTCTTGTGCTGGTTTATCCCTTGGTGCAGGTCCAGGATCTTGAATGTGTTTATTACTTTTTTCTCTACATGTGCAAGTAAGGTGGTTCTGTTTCCATGACATATTTTCCCCTCTCTCTTCCTAACTCCACGTTTGGGTGTTTGTTTATGCTTACTGGGGGTCTGGGGTGGTAGGGAGTCTGACTGTGCTAAGGGTATGTTTTTATCCCTTCAGCATCTGTTTAATAAGATACCACAAAGCACCCTGGTTTATATAGGTTTACACAGTCTGAAATTAAACAATGTTATTATCTCAATATGTTTATCCTGCTAACTGATGTCTTGGAACTGCTGAAATAGAGTTTAATATATTTAGATATGTTGATGATTTGTTTTTGTGTGATTAACTTTTGCTGAAATGCTATCGGAGATGGTGGGCATTTTATAAAGACCCATTATTATTATTAATATTATTATTATCAGTTATTTGAGTGCCAACAGATTCTGCTGTGCATTTTTAATCTTGGCTGCTGCAGTGATTGCTAAGCTGAATTTAAATGCTAATTGCTGGGAGTAGGTTAATATATCTAGAAATGCCAAATAAATCTAGTTTATATATGTTCTCTGTATTCTAGTAACAGCATATGAAGAGCCTGATGTCTCAAAGGGCCATAACAATAAAAAATGACATGGTATAATTTGTTAGAGCATGTCATTTTCAGACTATTGACCCTGCATTATTTGTAATACAGGTTGGATAGTCATAGTCTAACAAATTAGAGCATGTAATATTTTTACTATGACCCTTTAAGTCCCTGTTCTGTCGATAACTCCAATTCCTCAAAAACTCCAATCTGACGTGAGTCTTCTTTTTTCACTATCTGTTTTGCCTGTCTTGGGGGGTCCACCGCCGATCCTCTGGCATACACCTGAAGTAAACATTCGGGAATAAGGGTTACAAGGGGGGCTACGCCCCCTTGAACCCCCCAGACGGAGGCAAAATAGATAGTGAAGATAGGCGATTACAATGCCCATCTAATTGGTTGTGAATCCTGTCACTTAATGAGACACAAACCAATCAGATGTATGGAATCACCGGAAGTGACGTCATATTGGAGTTTTCGATGTATTGGAGTTCTCGATAGAACACCCCTGCTAAGCAAAGCCTCTCTCTCTCTTTCTCTCTCTGAAAAATGAGTTTGGTAATGACAACAGAATAAAATTAAAAACCACTGTGACTTCCAGTGGTGAGAGTACTGTACTGCACACAATATTATTAGACTAAACACAGTCTGCACTAGGCTGTGTTAAAGGAACATGAAAACAATTTTTTTATTATATTTTTATTGAGGACAACAAGTATACATCATATGTAGACCAGATATTTACATCATATCTGAAAAGAATTGCATATATAGGTTTATAGTCCTCGTTTTGTCCCCCTATTATCTATAAGTTAGGTCACTCATGGACCCGTTAAGATGATCTTGTTTAAGTCCAAGGGTTAAAGTATAGTTGAAAATAAACATAAAAAGGGAAAAAGAAAACTAAACTGCATCTAATAGGGGATCGTTACTGGAATATTATGAACAGATAGATTGTTAGATGCTAATGCCAAAACTAAGCACACTGAGAAAACATACAACGCATTAAAATATACAATTAACAAAGCACAATTGTATAACATCTTATAAATGTCATTGTTATAAGGAGAGGATTTAAAAACTATACATGTGGCAATATAAAAAAAGATAAAAAAAGGAAAAATATATGGTTTATGACAAAGAAAGAAGAGGATACAAATTGAGCATACATTTGGGATTCCACGTTGAAGTTATGTGTAGGTACGTAGTTGTGCTATTGAAATAAGTGCACATATGGGCATCGTCTAGTAACATTGTATATAAATGACTCTCCCTGTGTTATATATAGCATTATTTTTTTGTCCTCCCCACAGTCCCGGCCGTTGTTTTTCAAGATTCTCCAGGCGGAGATTGATGGAAGACATATAATCTGATTTCCACTAGGCGGCCATGTTTTGCGCAATGTGGTGTGCGTTATGATAGTATTTTCCTTGCTCCTTTCTGCTATTTATAAGAGACTAGTCCTAAAGCCTGTGTACACTGGCCATTTTTTGTAGTACAGCTGTCCCACCCCTTGCACTCTCTCTCCCCCTCTCTTTTGCTATCTCTCTCTCTCTCCCCCCTCTGTTATGCACTTTCTCTCCCCCTTCTCTTATGTGCTCTCTCTCCCTCTCTTTTGCGCTCTCTCTCTCCCCCTCTCTTTTGCTCTCTCTCTCCCCCTCTCTTTTGCTCTCTCTCTCCCCCCTCTCTTTTGCTCTCTCTCTCTCTCTCTCTCTCTCTCCCCTCTCTTTTGCTCTCTCTCCCCCTCTCTTTTGCTTTCTCTCTCCCCCCTCTTTTGCTCTCTCTCCCCCTCTCTTTTGCTTTCTTTCTCCCCCCCTCTTTTGCTCTCTCTCCCCCTCTCTTTTGCTCTCTCACTCTCCCCTCTCTTTTGCTCTCTCTCCCCCTCTCTTTTGCTCTGTCTCTCCCCCTCTCTTTTGCTCTCTCTCTCCCCCCTTTCTTTTGCTCTCTCTCCCCCCCTTTCTTTTGCTCTCTTTCTCTCCCTCCTCTCTCCCTCTCCCACCTCTCTTTTGCTCTCCCCCACTCTTTTGCTCTCGCTCCCCTTTCTTTTGCTCTCTCTCCCCTATATTTTGCTATCTTTCCCCTCTCTTTTGCTCTCTCTCTTCCCCTCTCTTGTTCTCTCTCTCTCTCCCCCCCTCTTTTTTGCTCTCTCTCCCCCTCTCTTTTTTTCTCTCTCTCCCCCCTCTCTTTTGCTCTCTTTCTCTCCCCCAATCTCTCTCCCTCTCGCCCCTCTCTTTTGCTCTCTCTCCCCCTCTCTTTTGCTCTCTCCCTCTCCCCCTCTATTTTGCTCTCTCACCCCCTCTCTGTTGCTCTCTCTCTCTTTCCCCCCTCTCTCTCCCTCTCCCCCATCTCTTTTGCTCTCTCCCCTCTCTATTTTGCTCTCTCTCCCCTCTCTCTCCCCCTCTCTTTTGCTCTCTCTCTCCCCTCTCATTTGCTCTTTCTCTCCCCCCTCTTTTGCTCTCTTTCTCCCTTTTGCACTCTCTCTCCCCTCTCATTTGCTCTTTCTCTCACCCCTCTTTTGCTCTCTTTCTCCCTTTTGCACTCTCTCCTCCCTCTCTTTTGTTCTCTTTCTCCCCCCTCTTTTGCGCTCTCTCCCCTTTCTTTTGTTCTCTCTCCCCCTCTCTTTTGCGTTCTCTCCCCTTTCTTTTGCTCTCTCTCCCCTTCTTTTGTTCTCTCTCTCTTCCACCTCTTTTGTGCTCCCCCCCCTCTTTTGCGCTCTATGAGGCCACGCCCACTCCCAGCCGACCACGCCTATACGACCCGTTCCCGTCAAGTCATGCCCCATCACAACACTCCTGCCAGCCACGCCCCCTCATCACGGCTTTACTGTCCATTTAAAGAGATAAGCAACCTTCTAATTTACTCCTATTATAAATTTTTCTTAATTCTTGGTATCTTTATTTGAAAAAGCAGGAATATAAGCTTAGGTGCCGGCTCATTTTTTGTTCAGCACCCTGGGTAGCGCTTGCTGATTGGTGACTACAGTTAGATTTACATTTTACTTGAAAAATGATAATAGGAGTAACTTAGAAATTTGCTTGCTATATCTGAATCATGAAAATATTTGGGTTTAATATCCCTTTAACAAGTGACAGGCAGACTGAATATTAGTCAGCAGGAACAGGAAGAAGAAAAAAAAAGGTTTGTCCTGAAGAAAACAGCAGAGGTGGCAACTATGCATTATTTCTCCTTTTTTTTTAAAAAATAAATCTGATGCAATGCAGGGATAACATAACTATCACTCAACACACTATCAAAGTCAAAGACACAAACCAATCCTAGATTTCTTTTGCAAATAAAAGCATTTATCTGCCATTATTATAGGATACACATCTGAATTAGTTGCTGCTGTTACTTGTGCTATACAGAGTCTTTGCATTGCAGAGGGTATACAACGCTACTTCTGCACCCACCCATTTTTATGCCTGTAGTTAATTTGTCACTGAGAGGCCATCCTTCCTCACCACAATACTCGGTAGCTTGTCCTCATGCACCAAATCATAGTTATTGCGTCTTTCTGCTGCTTGCCTATTAGTGCCAGGCCTCACTAGTCACTCCCTATTAGCTATGTTAGTTCAGTCAGTCCTGTCCCCTTGTGCTAATTTCTGTCATACCTGGTCTCTATTAATGTACTTACTTCCATTTGCTTCAAAATTATTGGAACGACTGGTCTATAATCGGCTAACTTAATTTCTCACAACTAACTCCTTACTTGAGTCACTACAATCTGGTTTCCGCCCTAAACACTCAACAGAAACCCTCTTACTAAAGTAACAAATAACCTTTTATCAGCTAAAGCAAAAGGCCACTACTCCTTACTAATTCTTCTTGACCTGTCCGCTGCCTTTGACACAGTTGACCATCCTCTCCTCCTAAAAATACTACATTCATTTGGCATCCGAGACACAGCCCTCTCCTGGTTTGCCTAATATCTCTCAAAACACTCGTTTTCAGTTTCCTTTAACAACATATCTTGTGATCCTATGCCTCTCTCAGCTGGAGTACCGCAAGGCTCTGTCTTGAGTCCCTTGCTTTTCTCTCTCTATACATCCTCCCTTGGAAAACTTATAACCTCCTTTGGATTCCAGTACCACTTATATGCTGATGATACACAAATCTATCTTTCCTCTCCTGATATCTCTCTCTCTTTACTCAACCAGATTTCCAATTGCCTCTCTGCAATTTCCTCTTGGATTTCTTCACATTACCTCCAACTCAATCTGTCCAAAACTGAGCTGCTTCTTATTCCCCCCTCTTCGAGACATCCAACACCTGACATTTCTTTGATGGTTGGAGACTCTATTCTCAACACCTCACCCCAGGTCCGCTGTCTTGGGGTTACACTTGATTCAGAACTCACATTCAACCCACATATACAAGTGCTTACCAAATCCTGCCGTTCACACCTATGCAACATTTCCACAATTCGTCCTATCCTTACTCAAAAAACTACAAAAATACTTATTCATTCCGTCATTTTGTCACGCATTAATTATTGCAATCTACTTCTAAATGGTCTTCCAAAACACTGCCTCTACTCCCTCCAATCTATTATGAATGCTTCTGCTAGACTCATCCCCCTAAGTCGCCGATCTACATCACCTGCTCTGCTCTGCCAGTCTCTACACTGGCTCCCCATACACTCCAGAATACAATTTAAAGTATTAACCCTAACTTACAAAGCACTCAACAGTCTAACTCCCAACAATATTTCCTCTCTCATCGTGAAATATTCTCCATCCCATCCTCTTCGATCAACCTTTGACCTATGTCTCTCCTCTCCTGTTATCTCTACGTTCCACTCCCATCTCCAAGACTTCGCACTTGCTGCTCCTGTCCTCTGGAACTCTCTACCCCGCTCTATAAGACTGTCTCCAACCTTGCATAGCTTCAGACGCTCCTTGAAAACCCACCTATTCAGAGAGGCTTACCATCTCTCCTCCACTTCTCATCCTAACCAAACTAATACATGAACTGCCTGACTCACTGCTGCAACTACAACAGATGTGACAAGCTACCCCCAACCTTATGTCTCTGCACCCTAAACCTGTAGATTGTGAGCTCTCTGGAGCAGGGCCCTCTTCCTCCTGTACTAGATTTGTTTAGTCTTGTTATGTTTTGTATTTTATCACAAATCATTGTCATTGTATACCCCTATCACTGTACCCAGCGCTACGGAATTTGACGTCGCTATACAAATAAATGATAATAATAATAATAGTTATTATGTAATAGTAGCTCCGTTTCACCTTGTTGATGTTCTTACATTTTGCCTCTTTTTGCTTTTCTCTCTATAACTTTCAACACATTTACTTATTATTATTAGTTAATTTTTCTAGTTCCTTTTCCTGTTATGTCTGTACTTAGCTGTATGTTTTTGCCCCTTATACTACCCTGACGGTGGATTCTCTCTGTACTCCTTATGATATGATCTTTTTAACTTTTTTTCTTACATGGTTGTTAGCTTGTTCCCTAACTTTGGTAGGGCCCTTAAATACAGCTAATTTTGTTCTGTACTCTAAGCTCCTGTCGTTCTTGTTTAGGCCCCTACTCGCCAGTCTCAGTGGTCATCTTCTTCAGCATTGGGACTGCATCTTCAGCCTCCCTGAAAAGCGGTCCTGTTGTCATCATTAGTTTGCTTGGCTATTGTGGTTTGTTGTTATCTCCACAGCTCATATGTGAATGCAAAATGTTGGATCTTGCTCAGTTATGTATTTTAACGTTAAGTTTCTTTGTTGTTCTTTTTCACTTACTTTAAGCTGTCATGTTGGCTCTGGCAACAGTTGCCATATCGCCTCTTAAAGGGAGGGCACTTATGAAAAATACATTTGTCAGGTACTGTTTAAAGAAATGTTTTAAATAATTTTCTGTTATAAAAACCCTGACATATGTATTTTTCATATGTGTCCACCTTTAAAACGGTAACATAGCAACCCTAGCCCTGGCACAGCTCAGCCAAGCTGTCATTCCTGTGGTATTTCTGCTCTGCCTATTCCCTGACCAGTGACCACACTTATAAAGACAGTTATACCATTAGATGCGGGAGGGGCATGCTATCCTTTATATACAACCACTTACTTTTCTTAAGTTTCAGCATTGGGGTGATTCATCCCCACCCTTCTCTCTCTGTTTTCGTAATTCTATTACATCTTTCAGGTAACCTTCAGTGTTGGCCCTTACAAACCTTAACTAACCTTGCATCCCTGTGGTATTTCCGCTTGGTGTTTCCTTGACCACATATATTTTCAGTTCTTTTAACATATTTCAGAAAAATGTTAGGAGACTATAGTCCCAACCAAACACATTGGGTACGGAAGGCTTCTAGTTATGCCCCTGTATAAATACTTACTTATTATATTATTAAAAAGATAAAAAACTTAGGACCAGATTGCGAGTGGATCACAAACATTTTCGCACAAGCGACATCGTGTTTTCGCCATTATTTGCACACAGGTTAAATTGTGCTCGTTTTACAAGTTGAAACTAAATGCGATCACTTGAGCGCCATTCAAGTTAACATTCGTCGGGTTAGCGCATACTCAAAACTTGTCACAAAACACATCAAAAATACTTTACAAAGTACACTTACACTTAAAACAACAATAAAAACATTTAAAAAAATATTGCACACAAAAGTTATGTGCTCAAAGATATGAGGTCTCGGGTGTTAGGGAAAAAAAAGGCAGGCAAATGGCTTTAACATAGAAATCTCTTCATGTCGGGTTAGTGCCCTTGCGAACATGAGTTCGGGTTAGCGCGTTGTTTTTTTTGTTTTGTTTCATTGAGTGATATGGGGAATAAGTTATCGCGTGCGCAATATTCTTATTCTTACTTTCAACTTGTAATACGAGTGCAACCCGACACGCACAAAAAGTTTACCTCTAGCGCAATTAGCGCTCTAGTGAAAGCACTAAATAGTGCTCTGCTCTTAATCTGGCCCTTGTTTGCTATTTTTTAGCAATATGAAACGCTAGGACAATGTCACAAAAGTCACAAAATACTTGGATTTCATGGAAAGCATATATTTTAAAGAGACATCTTTACATATTGCAAATTAAATAATGCTTAGCACATACATGTACAGTATGCAGCCATATGGTAGTATTTTCTATGAATTAGTGACCAGCAATAACTTTGCTGTACAGGCACAGTCTTCACAACAGGAAATGCCACTACAAGCATAGCATACCAATTAAAAGCGCATAATCCGCTGCAGTCTTAAAATAAGTTCTTATTCTGCTACAGTTTGGTGTTACCTTTCACCTTAAATATGAGAACTGTGTAAGGCAATAAATAGTTATGGACACATAAAACCGTTATGAAGGATACACACTGAATGTCATCCATGTGATACCAAATTCTTCACTTACTGCCAGTGCTTGAAATGCTGGCAACATTGTAGGAATTCTACGTCATTAAAGCCTGAAGCCTGAAACCCAAGAATGTCAGAACATTTACACTGCAGGATCATTTAATCTTCTTAAAGAGGCAATCCATGCTTAACCACTTCCCAGAGGTCTAAAAAGTATAAGAGCTAAAAGATTTAGGAATATAATAAGTAAACATACTGCATTACAAATAAATACACAAAGGGGAAAATAGGTGGCAAATTAAAGGGCCATAATACCCAAATGTTTAAACACTTGAAAGTGATGCAGCATAGCTGTAAAAAGCTGACTAGAAAATATCTCCTGAACATCTCTATGTAAAAAAGAAATATATTTTACCTCAAAAGTTCCTCAGTAGCCACCTCCCATTGTGAAAGATTTCTAAGCAGCATTTTAGTGTGTCTGTCCTGGGACATCTGAAGGGATGAGCATCGTGCACTCTCATCTTATTTCACCAATCAGGTAAAGGAAGTTTACAATGAAATCTCATGAGAGTCAAGTCAAATCTCATGAGATCACAGTAAAAGTTCATGACCTCACAGTAAAAGTTCATGACGGCTGCTGTTCATTTCTTCATTTTTTTTTATTTTTTTACCTGCAGCTGGGAGCAGTTGAGTATAACTTTTTACACAGAACTTACTCTGCTGAGCTGAGGAGATTGTGAGGTAAAATATCTTCCTTTTTTACATAGAGATGCTCAGGTGATATTTTCCTGTCAGCTTTTTGCAGTTATACTGCATCAGTTTCAAGTGATTTAGCATATGAGTATTATGTCCCTTTAAGTAATTAGTCTATTTTGATGTTAGTATTTAATTATTCATTTGCAAAAACATACTTGCATTTGAATACTTCTATAAAATAAATTTTGAATCTTGAGTTTTTTTTCACAAATAAATGGCTAGATTCCATTTTCCTTGGAAAAAAGAAACATTTTTTTTTAAATGCCATCTCCATTTTTCTCTCACTAGCAAGTGGGAGATCTTTAGCTAGAGTTTATTAGATTTGTTGAAGTTAATGTTACTGGTTTCATGTGACTGTATGAAAAAGTGACCTGGAGCAAACCAGTATTTATTACCATGACAACCTAGAGGAAGCTAGTACTATTACCATGACAACACCATCTAAATAAATGATGCTAAGACCCAAATTCAATGTAAAGTATTACAAAGATAAATAAAAGAAGAAGCAGTATTGCGTATTTTGAAACATAACTATGGCTTCCATTTTAAAAACGTCATACTCGGAAACAATGGACTAAATTCAATAAAACCTTTTTGTAAAACTAATATTTTCTGGAAAAATCTCACCTCATCATTGCAACTCAAAAAGTGCGGAATTCATAACGATTTGTACCTGCCCTTTGTCACGTCAAGTTGTAAGTCAATGGAGCAGCATCACAAAAAAAGCCTTCAAAATATACCAGAACAAACAAGTTAAAATGAAAGAAAAACCTCAACATATGTAAAAAAAGTAAACTAAGCTAAAGAGAAATAAAAATAATAACAAGAAACAGCCTTGTCAGCTTTAAAATAATGAGACATCACCGCTCGATGTTTCACAAGGGGAGTAGAGTGGATTCGGCATGCGGGGCATAAATATAGATGAAACCCCTAACCGCACCTCTGGAACACCCCAGAACACCCGTGACTATCATCTCATTCTCATCTGTATGATCCACAAGACACCTTTTGTTCTATCCAGCGAGGTTACTTTACCGTGCAAAACAAACGTGAATATTTTACAGTTACAAACATACACATTAACTCTTTTACAAGTGCATCTCTGAAGTGTTGCAGTTGTAATGATTGTTTTTCTACAACCCTTGATGTGTGAGATATTATATATCATATATTGGGCTCCCCCAAAGTTATAGATGTCGATGACAGAAATGCCCATTAAAAAGAAGCTGGTTAATTAATTTCTAACATGATCTCACCTTTACTGTGAGCCCCATCAGCAAACTAACAAACATCTATGAAGGTAGCCCATTGTATAGTAGTTTGTTTTTTTTTTTAAAAGAAGAGCTGCTGATTTAGGGGTTGATCACAATACTATGCTTTCTGAACTTTAGCCGGTATTGTTTTTCAACCTATCACAATCACAAAATGCTTCTGCAGATGATACCCCTCAAGTATGAAATTGCTTGTTTACCATTTCTATAGTGTAACCACTTCTGTGCTCATAACGAGAACAGGTCCTCATGCAGATTGCTGCCTGTGAGCGCATGATGTGAAGGAGTATTGCTGATTACAGCATTGGATTGGCGATTTACCCACACTGCAAGCACGTTGGTGGTATAGAAGGCGACACTCTCAGAGCTATATGTGAGTAACGGTGATGTCACCACAAACGTGTGTGGTTCCTCTCTTAAAGATAAATACATTTTGTCTGTATTGTCAGGTGATCACTGTGGTAACAGTAATCACCTTGCAAGAAAAAAGTGCTTTTATTTCTGCACAAAAAAGGCGCCTCTAGGTTATATTATAATCTTCAAAAGCCCATATGGGCCCCTAATTCATATGTGGCTACCGTTAGTGACAATTAAGTAAGGTGATCACAGTAATAACAGTGGTCATCTGGCCATTTTCAATATTATTGACTAAAATCTTAACAAAAACCCCCATTTATTTTAGATTTTTTGCTGCAGCTATCTCACATTCACATGCAATAAAATATAAATCTAATAATGTTATACCCATGTATTCTGAATCTAGTAGGGCTGTTGAAAAACAATAATATATAATACACAGTATTTATATATGTGCATATATATATATATATATATATATATATATATATACTGTATATATATATATATATATATATATATATATATATATATATATATATATATATATATATATATATATATATATATATATATATACTGTGTATACAGTGGGGCAAAAAAGTATTTAGTCAGCCACCAATTGTGCAAGTTCTCCCACTTAAGAAGATGAGAGAGGCCTGTAATTTTCATCATAGGTATACCTCAACTATGAGAGACAAAATGTGGAAACAAATCCAGACAATCACATTGTCTGATTTGGAAATAATTTATTTGCATATTATGGTGGAAAATAAGTATTTGGTCCCCTACAAACAAGCAAGATTTCTGGCTCTCACAGACCTGTATCTTCATCTTTAAGAGCCTCATCTGTCCTCCACTCATTACCTGTATTAATGGCACCTGTTTGAACTTGTTATCAGTATAAAAGACACCTGTCCACAACCTCAAATAGTCACACTCCAAACTCCATTATGGTGAAGACCAAAGAGCTGGCGAAGGACACCAGAAACAAAATTGTAGACCTGCAGCAGGCTGGGAAGACTGCATCTGCAATAGGCAAGCAGCTTGGTGTGAAGAAATCAACTGTGGGAGCAATAATTAGAAAATGGAAGACATACAAGACCACTGATAATCTTCCTCGATCTGGAGCTACACGCAAGATCTCACCCCGTGGGGTCAAAATGATCACAAGAACGGTGAGCAAACATCCCCGAACCACACGGGGGGACCTAGTGAATGACCTGCAGAGAGCTGGGACCAACATAACAAAGGCTACCATCAGTAACACACTACGCCGCCAGGGACTCAGATTCTGCAGTGCCAGACGTGTCCCCCTGCTTAAGCCAGTACATGTCTGGGCCCATCTGAAGTATGCTAGAGAGCATTTGGATAATCCAGAAGCAGATTGGGAGAATGTCATATGGTCATATGAAACCAAAGTATAACTGTTTGGTAGAAATACAACTCGTCGTGTTTGGAGGAGAGAGAATGCTGAATTGCAATCAAAGAACACCATACCTACTGTGAAGCATGGGGGTGGCAACATCATGCTTTGGGGCTGTTTCTCTGCAAAGGGAACAGGACGACTGATCCGTGTACATGAAAGAATGAATGGGGCCATGTATCGTGAGATTTTGAGTGCAAACCTCCTTCCATCAGCAAGGGCATTGAAGATGAAACATGGCTGGGTCTTTCAGCGTGACAATGATCCCAAACACACCACCCGGGCAATGAAGGAGTGGCTTCGTAAGAAGCATTTCAAGGTCCTGGAGTGGCCTAGCCAGTCTCCAGATCTCAACCCCATAGAAAACCTTTGGAGGGAGTTGAAAGTCCGTGTTGCCCAGCAACAGCCCCAAAACATCACTGCTCTAGAGGAGATCTGCATGCAGGAATGGGCCAACATACCAGCAACAGTGTGTGACAACCTTGTGAAGACTTACAGAAAACGTTTGACCTCTGTCATTGCCAACAAAGGATATATAACAAAGTATTGAGATGAACTTTTGATATTGACCAAATACTTATTTTCCACCATTATTTGCAAATAAATTCTTTCCAAATCAGACAATGTGATTGTCTGGATTTGTTTCCACATTTTGTCTCTCATAGTTGAGGTATACCTATGATGAAAATTACAGGCCTCTCTCATCTTCTTAAGTGGGAGAACTTGCACAATTGGTGGCTGACTAAATACTTTTTTGCCTCACTGTATATATATATATATATATATATATATATATATATAATTTGTGTGGGTCTCTCAAATTTGACTTACAATCGTGTTTAAATGTAAGTAGCTAAAAAAGCTCAAGATTGACTTAATACAGGGGTGTGTAAAAGACTTAGAAGCCAAAGCGTTAAAGGTGTGGTTTGAGCTTTATTTTTAACTTTCTATAAAGCATGAAAATAAATAACTGTGTATCATTGAACATATGAAGATCAAAATATTTATTTAAAATATGTATTTTTCATTTATCTGTTTACTGATTTATTCAACTACATGTAGCATGCTCTTGCCCTAGGTAAAGCTGTTGGCTGCTACATGTAGTTATCGAATGGCGCAACCAGGCTCGCTGTGATTAGACAGTGAGCCCGTAAAGCGCTAGTTGAAGTAACTCCCACACAAAAAAGGACTGGTTTGGACAAGAGATTAGTATTAGCAGCCAAATTAAACATTTATTTAAAAAAACTCAGACACTGTGATGTGAACTAATGGACCCTGTACAAGTAAAGTAAAAAAAAAAAAATTAAAGAAAAGATAAAACCATTTTAAAATGATGAATAATAAAAATAGCAATGGCTTCTATTACAGATACGTATAAGCCACTGCTTAGTGCTTTTTTATTACAATGAAACAGACTGTGTTATATCTCTTTATTTGAAATAGTTTTTATTGATTTTAAGCAGAAATGTGTCATATCTCTTTAAAGGGACAGCCAACACTATTTTTTTTATTGTTTAAAAAGATAGATAATGCTTTTACTACCATTCCCCAGCTTTGCACAACCAAGATGGTTATATTAATATACTTTATAACCTTTAAACCTCTAAATTTCTGTCTGTTTCTAAGTCCCTAAAGACAGCCCCATGATCACATGCTTTTGTATTTGCTTTTCACAACAGGAGAAGCTAGTTCATGTGAGCCATATAGATAGCATTGTGCTGACACCCATGGATTCTAACAACACAGCACTAATTGGCTTAAATGCAAGTCAATAGATAAAGCAATGTGATCAGAGGGCAGTCAGAAAATGCTTAGCAACAAGGTAATCACAGAGGTAAAAAAATTATTAATATAACCATGTTTTCTGTGCAAAACCGGGCAATTGGGTAATAAAGGGATTGTCTATCTTTTTAAACAATAAAAAAAATTTGAGTTGAAGGTCCCTTTAACAACACGGTTACAAGAACATTTTTCAAATATCAAATTCTACCACTAAAAGACATGATAAACCCCAGACAACACTTTTCTAGTTTATTAAACAGCCACTATAGTGAATGAAATTACATGCTCTAATTCATTAGACCATGCAATCTTATTCCTAGTGACCCTATATCTTTATGTGTTTAACCCATACAAAATGGTTAAACACGTAGTTAAAGTACTGACTGGAAGCTGCAGTGAAATGTTGGTCCCAAGCAGAAACTGGCACTGAGCCAATCAGCAGTGGTAGTCGGTAACAAATTAGAGGATGTCTTTTTTCCACAATACTGGGCCTGTAGTAATGATACCACAAAAAGTCTACGAATGTAACATTGGTTTAGCGCATGTGCAAATCACATTGACGTTACCTTTCATCAGGGGTCTCAGAGATTTCCATTGATATCAGGACCCCATTTTTAGGGGGCCCATCTGGCTAGGGTTGCCACCTCTGTCATATTTTCCTGGACACTTATGAATTACACATGCTGCAGGTGTGCAGAGGGGAACATGAATTGCAACCCTGGACAGCATGCGAATAGTGATCCTGGAAAACACTATTCATGTTCCTCCCTGCATACCCTGTAGCATGTGTAACTCATAAGTATCCAGGAAAACATGGGTGAGGTGGCAACCCTGCATCTGGCCCTACAGTGATTGGTGACATTGCTAAAGGGGGTTTGTGGTGCTTGGGTCCTTGACTCCTTTCCCTGTCCCCTTGTGAAAAAGGATTTACAATATAAGGAAAGTGCATGAATTTGCCTTTACAATATGGTTGCAGGGTTTCCAAGATGGCTGTCACAGTAATAGAGTATAGAAGAACCTGCAACCAAGCTCAAGTGCATATTCTCTGACACAGCAGGAGAAGCTCCTCATTCTTCTATGTGGCTTCTAGCTCAGATTCTGCTAATTGCAAACAGTCTGCAAGGGCCTTGTTGCAAAAGGGGGCAGTTATCTCAGGGGGTCTAATAAAACCCAGTGGTATTTGGAAGGTGCAGCAAATGGAAAACATAAATGGCTCACCTCAAAGCCACCATATGGAGAGGTGCAAAGCCACCTTCATGCTCCAAAGATAACTAAACCGAAGGGTGAAAAAAGTATGAGATTGGAGAGGATAAATAGTGACAGAAAGGTGGATGGTTATTTGGCTTAAACAATTATTGTAAAACAGAGAATTGATAGACTGAGACAGATAGATAGAAAAGAAAGACATTATTATTATTATTATAACTATTACTACTACTACTACTAATAATAATAACAATAACA
The DNA here is from genome assembly GCF_027579735.1 of Bombina bombina. NCBI lineage: Eukaryota > Metazoa > Chordata > Amphibia > Anura > Bombinatoridae > Bombina > Bombina bombina. Next base: position 163,411,413 of record NC_069502.1, read on the forward strand.
ATGTTGCCTCAAGGAAAAAGGTGCAAGTGATTCTTGACCATGTTACAAACAGATCACGGAAATCACTGCATCTAATCAGAATGCCTGCAAAAGAGCGCTGGGCTTCAGAAGTTTTTCCTCTGCAGCAATAAAGAAGATGATACATTCACATTCAGCTAGATTACAAGTCTGTGTGTTCGTCTTTTAACGCTAAAAATATGGTATTTTCAGCGTTAAAACAGCATTACGAGTCTTGTCGGTATAGGTGTACCGCAAGCCTTTTAGCCTGTAACGCAACGTCAGTACCGCACTCTTAAAAATTACGTTTATTAATGGGATTCCCATAGAGCTGGTATTACGAGTTTTGCGTTCTGGCTAAAAAAACAGCGTTACAGCCTAAAACGATAAGATCTGTAACACCATCTAAAAGCAGTAGTTATGAGTTTTACGCTACAAATCTGTAACATAAAACTCATAGCTAAACTGCTACAAAGTACACTAAACACCCATAAACTACCTATTAACCCCTAAACTGAGGCCCTCCCGCATTGCAAACACTATATTAAATTTATTAACCCCTAATCTGCCGCTCCCAACATCGCCCCCACATCGCAATAAACTAAATTAAACTAATAACCCCTAAACCTAACGCCCCCTAACTTTAGATTAAAATTACAATTTTCCTATCTTAAATTAAATTAAAACTTACCTGTCAAAGTAAAAAAACAAAGTTTAAATTAATAATTAAACTAATATAATTATTAAACTAAAATTAAACTAACTAACAATTAAATTAAACTAAACTACACATTAAAAAAATCCTAACACAAAAAATAAAAAAGACTAAACTACAAAAAATAACAAACACTAAATTACGAAAAATAACAAACGAAATTATCCAAAATAAAAAGGAACTACACCTAATCTAATAGCCCTATCAAAATAAAAAAGCCCACCCAAAATAAAAAAGAAAAAACCCTAGCCTACAATAAACTACCAATAGCCCTTAAAAGGGCCTTTTGTAGGGCATTGCCCTAAGTTAAACAGCTCTTTTACCTGTAAAAAAAAATACAAAGACCCCCCAACAATAAAACCCACCACCCAACCAACCCCCAAAATAAAAAACCTAAATCTAAAAAAAACCTAAGCTACCCATTGCCCTGAATAGGGTATTTGGATGGGCATTGCCCTTAAAAGGGCATTTAACTCTTTTGCTGCCCAAACCCTAAACTAAAATAAAAAAACACCAAAAAAACCCTTAAAAAAAAATCAATAACCCCCGACGATCCACTTACAGTTTTTGAAGCCCCGCTTGAATGATCTTCATCCAGGTGGCGAGAAGTCTTCATCCAGGGGGCCTCTTCAATCTTCATCCCGGCAGCGAAGTCCTCATCCAAGCGGCGAGAAGTCTTCATCCAGGCGGCCTCTTCAATCTTCATCCAGGCAGCATCTTCTATCTTGATCCCGGCCACGGAGCGGGTCCATCCTGAAGCCATCCGGCGTGGAGCATCCTCTTTACATGGTCGCCGCCGTACACTGAATCTTCAATGCAAGGTACACAATTAAAGATGGCGTCCCTTGCATTCCTATTGGCTGAAAAATTTGAATCAGCCAATAAGAATTAGAGCTGCTAAAATCCTATTGGCTGTTCAAATCAGCCAATAGGATTTAAGCAGCTCTCATTCTAGTGGATGATTCATCATAGGAATAATTTTTATTTTTTTTGGATAATTTCGTGTTTTTTTTTGTAATGGTAGGTTTTTTTATTTTTTGTGATTTTAGTGTTTTTTAATTTTTGTAATGTTAGCTTTTAGTGTAAGGCAGCTTAGGTTTTATTTCACAGGTAAGTTTGTATTTATTTTTTAACTAGGTAGTTATTAAATAGTTAATAACTATTTACTAACTAGTCTACCTAGTTAAAATAAATACAAACTTACCTGTGAAATAAAAATAAAACCTAAGCTAGCTACAATATAACTATTAGTTATATTGTAGCTAGCTTATGTTTAATTTTTACAGGTAAGTTTGTATTTAGTTTTAATAGGTATTATTTAGTTAATAATTGTAACTTTCATTTAGCTCTATTGTAATTATGTTAAAGTTAGGGGGTGTTAAGGTTAGGGTTACGTTAGGGTTAGGGTTACAGTTAGGTTTAGGGTTAGGTGTAGGGGTTAATAGTTTAATTTACAGTTTTGCGATGTGAGGGGCTGGCGGTTTAGGGGTTAATAGATTTATTTAGTGGTAGAGATGTGGGAGGCCAGAGGTTTAGGGGTTAATAGCTTTATTTAGTTGTGGCGATGTCAGGGAGCAGCGGAATAGGGGTTAATAGATTTATTATAATGTGGGCGATGTTGGGGTGCAGGGGAATATGGGTTAATAACTTTAGTATAGTGGCGGCAATATTGGGAGCGGCAGATTAGGGGTCAATAGTTTTATTTAGGTGGTGGCGATATCAGGGGCGGCAGATTAGGGGTTAATAACATTATGTAGGTGCCGGCGATGTCGGTGGGGGGCAGATTAGGGTTTTTTAGACTCAGGGTTTATGTCAGGGTGTTAGGTTTAAACGTAGACTTTTTTCTGACCCGCTCTCCCCATTGATGTCTATGGGGAAAGCGTGCACGAGCACGTCAAAACAGCGCTTGTTTTTTGTGCGGTATGGAGCTTAAAAGCACCATATCGCACGCACAAGCCGGGTTTTTGAAACATTGTAATGGCTGTGCTATAGGGGGTAAATAACGCAACTTTTGTTGTGTTCGTTTATTTCGCTATAGCGTGCATAACTCGTAATCTACCCGATTATGATTAAAGCGTAGGAATCTCTGTAAAAAATATATATATAATTATATATGTACACACAAACACATTCTTTTTTTTTTCTTTTTTTTTAAAGTGTGCATGCGTTTTTGTGTGTAAAACACGTGTATATTTGTCTAAATATATTCTCAGAGCTGATAATTTCCACGAGTCTTAACTGGAAACCTAAGTAACCACTTGGTGTCACTATTCCTTTAATTTTTACCTGAACAAACTGCAAAAAAATCAATATAGTTTGGAGCATGGAAGAAATATAAGGTGCCTAAAGCATTGTTGCAAGGACACACTTGCACACTTGAAATAACCTCCAAACCAGACATAGATAACTGAATTTGCTATCAATGCAGAGCTCTTTAGGGAGAATTATTGCATCCCTTTGGTGTTCTATGGATTATATTCATTAAGGTATTAAGGGTGACACAATAGAGAAGGTGATTTTATGCATTGGCTATCTGAGCAATTTTAGATTGCAAATGTCCAGAGCCACAAGGTCCCTTCATCAGGTAATATGCATATGAATACAGAATACGGTAGGTGGAAATATGTTGTAAAGTCAGTGCATTGTAAACTAGAAACAGTATCTGGGATACTTAGATGTGAAGTAAGATAGGTTAATACAAATTAATACATAACCCAGAAGATGCAAGACTTTAGACCAAAACTTAGTCCCTGAAACTAGCCATAACCTTAGCCCTAAACCTAACGCTGAAACTAGCCCTAACCTTAGCCTTAACACTGACCTTAGCCCTAACCCTAACACTAGCCCTAACCTTAGCCTTAAACCTAACACTAGCCCTAACCTTAGCCCTAAACCTAACCCTAACACTAGCCCTAACCTTAGCCTTGAACCTAACAGTAGCCCTAACATTAGCCCTAAACCTAACCCTAACAATAACCCTAACCTTAGCCATAACCCTGGCCTTACCCCTAACCTTTGCCTTAAAAGTACACTAGCCCTAACTTTAGCCCTAAACCTAACCCTAACACTAGCCCTAACTTTAGCCCTAAACCTAACCCTAACACTAGCCCTAACCTTAGCCCTAAATATAAGCCTGGCACTAGTCCAACCTTAGCCCTAAGCCTAACCCTAACACTAGCCCTTACCTTAGCCCTAAACCTTACCCTGATATTAGCCCTAACCTTAGCCCAAAACCCAACCCTGACACTAGCCCTTATTTTAGCTCTAAACTGTACCCTGTTACTAGCACTAGCCTTTGCCCTAAACCTTACCCAGACATTAGCCCTATACTTAACTCTAAACCTTACACTGATAATAGCCCTAACATTAGCCCTAAACCTTACCCCGATACTAGCCCTAACCTTAGCCCTAAATATAAGCCTGACACTAGTCTTAACCTTAGCCTTAAAAGTAACCAGGCACTAACCTCAAACTTAGCCCTGAACCTAACCCTAACTTTAGCCCTAAAACTAACAATGATACTAGCCCTAACCTTAGCCCCAAACCTTACCCTGACATTAGTCCTAAACTTAACTCTAAACCTTTTGCCCTGATTTTAGCCCTAACCTTAGCCCTAAACCTAACCCTGACACTAGCCCTAACTTTAGCCTTAAAAGTAACCAGGCACTAACCCTAACCTTGTCCTGAACCTAACCCTAGCCCTAACCTTAGCCATGAACCTAACCCTGACACTAGCCCTAACCTTAGCCCTAAACCTAACCCTGATGCTATCCCTAACCTTAGTATAAATGTAATGGTGAAAGACAGCACCTTTTTCTGTCTGGGGCACAGGAATGGGTTAGCCAGACCCCAATGTAAATCCACCTTTACCTGCCCTGCAAACCCTGCTGACTCGCACTGCACATTTGGACCAAAGTGTCCTGCAAGTTATGGCTGCTCCTGTTTCTGCTGCTGCACCTAGTCCTACCAGGAGCATGTCCAGTTCTGCACCTCTACCTCAGCGTTATGGAGGTGATCCTAATCAATGCAGAGGGTTTTTGAACCAGGTGGGCATATACTTCGAGATGGTACCTCAGGGTTTCCCTCTGACAGAGCTAAGGTGGGATTTCTCATCTCGTTACTCTCTGACACAGCTCTTGCCTGGGCTAATCCCTTGTGGGAGACTAAAAAACCTGTGATTTCAAATTACCCTGAATTTGTGGCCTCCTTTCGAAGGGTATTTGATGTTCTGGCTCACTCCTCCTCTGCTGCTAAACGACTCATGTCCATTCAGCAAGGTACAAGATCTGTTGCTCAGTATGCCATTGAGTTCCGTACGCTTGCCGCAGAGGTAGGTTGGAACAATGAAGCCCTTGTTGCCGCCTTCTTTCATGGGTTCTCTGATGCGATTAAAGATGTAGTTGCTGCCAGAGATTTACCAGAGGATCTCGAGGCATTGGTGTCTTTTTTGATCCTAATAGACATCAGACTAAGTGAGAGGCCCTCTTTCAAGGAGCGCTTGCGGAAGCCTCCTGTTCCGTTGGCTCCTACATGTTCGTTCCCACCCATGCCTCCCTCTCCTCCCATGCCTCCTGGTCCCGAGTCACCAGGTACTACTGAGCCGATGCAGTTGGGATTCACGCATCTCTCCACGGCGGAGAGGTTCTTTAGGAGGAGGGAGGGGCTCTGCCTCTATTGTGGGTTACAGGGCCACCTTTTTAAGTCTTGTCCTACATGGCCGGGAAACGCTCACACCTAAGGTCCTGTCAGGGGCAGACCTTGGGTGGTTTATCCTTGTCCCCGGAACCGCTAAAGGAGAAACCTTTGGTCACGGTTGTGCTTTCCTGGGTGGAAACCTCCATAGTCACCCAGGCTCTTGTTGACTCCGGTGCTGCGGGCTATTTCATTGACAGTGCTTTTGTATCAAAGCACTCCATTCCTGTTTTGCCTCGCTCCGTTCCGCTTGCTATTGAGGCCATTGATGGCAGGCCCCTTCAGCCCGCACTCGTTACTCACAAAACTGCTCCGTTTTCCATGGCTGTTGGGGCTCTCCATTTTGAAACCCTCCAGTTCCAGGTGATAAACCCTCCGCATTTTCCGGTTGTTCTGGGTTATCCCTGGCTCCAAAAGCACAATCCCAGTCTCGACTAGCGCAGGTCCGAAATTTTGTTGTGGCCTCCACAATGTATTTCCACTTGTCTTCGGAAACTAGTTAAAGTCTTGTGCACTTCTTTGGTATCTCAATTGCCAGAGGAGTACCGAGAGTTCCTAGACGTTTTTGACAAGGTGCGTGCTGGTACGTTGCCTCCTCACCTGTCTTACGATTGTGCCATAGACCTGCAACCCGGAGCCATTCCTCCTTGGGGCCGGGTTTACCCTCTGTCTGTTGCAGAGAATTGTGCTATGGAGGAGTATGTTGCTGATGCTCTGTCATGGGGGATCATCCGCAAATCCTGCTCTCCTGAAGGGTCTGGCTTCTTCTTTTGTGAAGAAAAAGGGTGGCGAGTTAAGACCATGCATCGATTACAGGGGTCTTAATCATCTTACCATTAAGAATGCTTACCCTATTCCGCTCATTACAGAACTCTTTGAGCCGCCTCGAGGGGGCTACAGTCTTTACTAAACTTGATTTGAGAGGAGCGTACAATCTCGTTAGGATCAAGGAGGGCCACGAATGGAAAACAGCATTTAACACCAGGAGCGGGCATTATGAGTATCTTGTAATGCCCTTTGGCCTATGTAATGCTCCTGCTGTTTTCCAGGAATTTATTAATGATGTCCTACGAGATATGTTACAACAGTGTGTTGTGGTGTACTTGGACGACATCCTCATACACTCACCCACACTTGAGGCTCATCGTTCTGATGTTACACGGGTTCTTCAGAGACTACGTGAGAACGGCCTGTTTTGTAAACTCGAGAAATGTGAGTTACATCAGACTCAAGTAAACTTCCTAGGTTATGTTATCTCCGTTGCAGGGTTCTCCATGGACCCTGACAAGTTATCTGCAGTTCTGCAGTGGCCTCGCCCAGTTGGTCTTCGGTCTATTCAACATTTTTTGGGGTTCGCCAATTACTATAGAAAGTTTATTAAAAACTTTTCTTCCTTGGTCAAACCTATCACAGACATGACCCGTAAAGAGAATGATCCACTCCATTGGTCACTTACTGCCATTAAGGCTTTTGATATATGAAATTGGCGACAGGGAATTACTGGCCATAATTTTGGCACTCAAGGAATGGAGGCATCTTCTCGAGGGTACTAGTGTGCCAGTGCTCATTCTTACTGACCACAAGAATTTAACTTATCTATCTGAAGCAAAACGTTTGTCGCTCCGACAGGCCAGATGGGCGCTATTTTTGTCTCGGTTTAATTATGTGGTCTCCTACCTGCCTGGTAGTAAGAATGTTAGGGCTGATGCCCTCTCTTGACAATTTTACCCTCTGTCCAAGGAGGAGTCTGTACCTACTCCAGTTATACCTCCTGACCATATTTTGGCTACCATACGTACTGATTTGACTTCTCCCTTGGGGGAGGAAATCCTGGCTGCACAAACCAATGCACCTCTTGAGAAACCTAGTGGTAAGTGTTTTGTTCCTGAGAATCTTCGAACTAAACTTTTACAGGTCACCCAGGCAAGAACCAAATGATTTGGTCTGTCACTTGACAATTCTGGTGGCCAGGTCTTCGTTCTGATGTTGCTGCGTATGTTGCTTCCTGCTCAGTTTGTGCACAGAATAAGACTCCTCAATGTCTTCCTGTGGGTCTTCTTCAACCTATTGCTAATGGTAAGCATCCTTGGATACATCTTTCCATGGACTTCATTGTCGAGCTCCCTGTTTCCAATGGCAATATTGTTATCCTTATAGTGGTTGACCGTTTTTCTAAAATGTCACATTGCATTCCCTTGAAGAAGTTGCCTACCGCTCAGGAGCTTGCTTCAATTTTTGTCCGGGAGGTCTTCCGTTTACATGGGTTACCCAAGGAGATAATGTCGGACGGGGGCCAGTTTGTCTCCAGATTTTGGCGTTCCTTTTGTGCTCAAATGTGGATCCAGCTTTCCTTCTCCTTGGCATATCACCCTCAATCCAATGGGGCTGCGGAACGGTCTAATCAAGCTCTGGAACAGTTCCTCCATTGTTATGTCTCAGATCACCACAATAATTGGTCTGAACTGTTACCTTGGGCAGTGTTTGCTCATAATAGTGCTATTAATGCTTCCTCCAAGTTATCCCCTTTCATGGCGAATTATGGGTTTCAACCATCCTTGTTGCCCGATTCATTCATGTCTCAGGGTATCCCGGCTTTGGAGGAGCATCTCCGGCAACTCTGTTCCACATGGGTGCAGATTCAGGATCGCCTTCATCGTTCTATGCAGCGCCAAACGTTTCAGGCTGATTGTAGGCGTCTGCCAGCGCCTTCCTACTAGGTTGGTGAGAGAGTTTGGCTGTCCTCCCGCAATTTGAATCTTTGTGTGCCTTCCAATAAACTGGCTCCCTGTTATGTTGGTCCTTTTCGAATACTCCAACGGGTCAATCCTGTGGCCTACGCTCTTGACCATCTTCCTGCAATGCGCATCTCCAATGTTTTTTATGTCTCCCTCTTTAAACCATTGGTTTGTAATCGGTTTAGCACTGTGTTGTCTCGTCCCCGTCCTATCTTTGTTGACAACCATGAGGAGTATGAGGTCAGCAGCATTATTGACTCTCATATGTTCAGGAGCCGCCTACAGTATTTGGTTCACTGGAGGGGCTACGGTCCTGAGGAGCGTTCATGGGTTACGTCCTCTGATGTTCATGATCCCACCCTCCTCCATGCTTTCCATGCCCGTTTCCCCAATAAGCCTTTTGTCCTCCCGCGGGGGAGGGTTCATTGAGGGGAGGGTATTGTCAGGGTTTTTTCCCTGTTTTGTTTCCATGTGCTGCTGGCAGCCATTTTACTCACCTCTCTTGCGGATTCTGGTGCATACTGTGTGATGCTGCTCATTTCCTGCACTTCCTTTTATGGCCAGACTGGTGTACATCATCCGTGTGAGACAGGATGCAGTCTCAGAATTGTGATGTCATCACTTATTTTTTAAAGGGCCTCTGTTCAGTATGCTTTGCCCTTGTGTTGTCTCAGACCTGTTTGTGAGAGCTCCTGTGTATTACCTGGCTGTCTGACGTCCCTCCTGGTTCCTGATCCCTGGCTTGTTCCTGACTCTGCTGTTCTCCTTGTTCCTGATTCCAGCTCATCTGACTACTCACTTTGGCTCCTGACTTGGCTCGTCTGACTACCAGCTCTGGTTTTGATTCCTGGCTTGTTATTTGACTTGTGGACTTTTTTTTATTTTTTGCTATTAATAAAGGTGTGATTATTTTGCACTTCTCGTCTCAGTCTGATTCCTGGCACCCTGACAATATTTTTATCATATTTTTTCCCTTTATGTATTTTCTTTTTCTTTAGAGGTCTGTTTTCCTCTCTCTCATCTTTTTACTCTTCTCTTTTATCCTCCTAAATATACCTATGTCACATCCAAGTGAAATTGCAGCCTAGACCATGAGCAGAGTGATCAATTCTAGATAATAATATATTATTAGTTCTCGATTGCGATGGTGAAGTAAACTCTGATCTCACAGTTCAAATAAATACAAATCGTGAACATTCCAGTCACTTAGACAAACAGCTTCTGTTTGCCTCTTACATGTCTATGGCATCTTGATTCATTCAATTTTAACTAAAATAACCCTTGTAGAAATTCTTAAATGGACAGTAAACACTAGATAGAATGATGCATTCAAATAAAAGATTAATCTGAGAATAACATGTAAATGCATTTTTTAAAGTTTCATTAGCTGTTCAAATAGTGACAAAATAAGTGTAAAGTTTTAATGTCTATAAAGCAATGGGAGCTGCCATGTTGTAACTTAGGTTACCTTCTCTGCTGTTACCAATTAGGTACAGTAATAAATAGGTCACTAGAGTGTGCAGCCAATAGCTCTGTGGAATATAACAGTGTTCTGCACTTCCATTTCTGACAAGATCTGAAAAGCTCACAATTTCAGAATGGAATTACAGGAAAGTGGGACAAAATAAATAATGAAAGTATATTGTAGAGTTTTTCTTATAAATACAGTTTATAATTTTACATTACCACCTCAAAAAGTTTAATGTCCCTTTAAAGGGACATTGTACACTAGATTTTTCTTGCATAAGTGTTTTGTAGATGATCAATTTATATAGCCCATCTGGTAGTGTTTATGTAACAATTAATAGTTTTGCTTATTTTTTTAATAACACTGTGCTGATTTTCAGAATCCTAAAAAGACCCTACAGTGTCAGATGTATACTGATGTCTACAGACTCCTGCTAGCTCCTGTTTATGTTATCTGTCTTTTCATATGCAGGAAAGGGGGGAGAGTCTGCTCTTCTTTTTTCTCAGCCCCTTTCACTGGGTGTCCCAGCCAAACCTAATCAACAGTGCTAAACTCGGGGCTTCTAAGTAGGTTTTTAAAAGGTTTTATACTGGATTTTTAGATCAGCATCTGTGTATATTCTTCTTTATAGCAGTGTCTATTACATGCAGTTATATGAAAATTGGTGTATACTGTCCCTTTAAAAACACAGTTTTTGTTTTATTGTGCTATTTGCTCAAGAATTAGGGTCAACACAACGGTTAAAGTAGGATGTTGATTTGGGTACTCTACTGAGATAACAAAACTACCCCCAATTATGGCACAAAAATCTCAGACATGCATTATAGAAGCTAATACCTCCTAAAGTTTCACATAAAAAGCCTGTTCATAATTTTATAATGTAAGTTAAATGGAATGTTTTATGCATATAACAACCAGTAAGAACTCTCTTGGATGCCAACTGTCTTCTATGGTTTTCTGTAAGGAGTGACTCATGGTTTCCTTAAAACAATTCTTTTGTATATTACCTTAAAGAGATAGGAAAGTCAAAATTAAACTTGCATAATTCAGATAGAGCATGTCATTTTAAGACACTTTCTAATTCATTTCTATTTTCAAATATGCTTTGTTCTCTTGGTATCCCTTGTTGAAAAATAATACGCACATATCCTACACTAGTGGGAGTTAGCTGCTGATTGGTGCCTGCACATATTTATCTCTTGTGATTGGCTAATTAGATGTTCATCTAGCTGCCAGTAGTGCAATGCTGTTCGTCCAGCAAAGTATAACAGCAAATTTGACAATAGAAGTAAATTGGAAAGTTGTTTAAATTGTATGTTCTATCCAAATCATGAAATAATATTTTGGTGTTTCCTGTCCCTTTAATTATTGGATTTTTTGTTAGACTTATACCAGGTGTTTTTTTTGTTTTTTTAATATATTTATTTTAAAGTCATCTTTATTAAAAGGTAATAAATACAATACAAAAATGCAACCTAATACTGTGATTGCCTATCAGCACTAATACAGAGTTGATCCTGTACAATATAACGGCTAGAATTAGAGTTTTGTCGGTAAAGACCCGCGTAGCTAAAGCAGCTTTTTTTCCAAACGCACCCTTAAGACAACGCTGGTATTTAGAGTTGTCTGAAGGGCTGCGTTAGGCTCCAAAAAGGGTGCGTTGAGCCGAATGTACCGCCACTTCAACCCTCAATACCAGCGTTGCTTACGGTAGCGGTAAGCTGGCAAAACGTGCTCGTGCACGATTCCCCCATAGGAAACAATGGGGCAGTTTGGGATGAAAAAAAACCTAACACATGCAAAAAAGCAGCGTTAAGCTCCCAACGCAGCCCCATTGAGTCCTATGGGGAAACACAATGGCCTAGATTTAGAGTTTGGCGTTAGCCGTCAAAACCAGCGTTAGAGGCTCCTAACGCTGGTTTTGGGCTACCGCTGGTATTTAGAGTCGTGTAGGTAAGGGTCTAACGCTCACTTTCCAGCCACGACTTTTCCATACCGCAGATCCCCTTACGTCAATTGTGTATCCTATCTTTTCAATGGGATCTTTCTAACGCCGGTATTTAGAGTCGTGGGCTGAAGTGAGCGTTAGAAATCTAACGACAAAACTCCAGCCACAGCAAAAAGCCAGGAGTTAAGAGCTTTCTGGGCTAACGCCGGTTCATAAAGCTCTTAACTACTGTGCTCTAAAGTACACTAACACCCATAAACTACCTATGTACCCTTAAACCGAGGTCCCCCCACATCGCCGCCACTCTATTAAAAATTTTTAACCCCTAATCTGCCGACCGCACACCGCCGCCACCTACGTTATCCCTATGTACCCCTAATCTGCTGCCCCTAACACCGCCAACCCCTATATTATATTTATTAACCCCTAATCTGCCGCCCCCAACGTCGCCTCTACCTACCTACACTTATTAACCCCTAATCTGCCGACCAGACCTCACCGATACTATAATAAAGTTATTAACCCCTAATCCGCCTCACTAACCCTATAATAAATAGTATTAACCCCTAATCTGCCCTCCCTAACATCGCCGGCACCTAACTTCAAGTATTAACCCCTAATATGCCGACCGGACCTCACCGCTACTATAATAAATGTATTAACCCCTAAAGCTAAGTCTAACCCTAACACTAACACCCCCCTAAGTTAAATATAATTTTATTCTAACGAAATAAATTAACTCTTATTAAATAAATTATTCCTATTTAAAGCTAAATACTTACCTGTAAAATAAACCCTAATATAGCTACAATATAAATTATAATTATATTGTAGCTATTTTAGGATTTATATTTATTTTACAGGCAACTTTGTATTTATTTTAACTAGGTACAATAGCTATTAAATAGTTATTAACTATTTAATAGCTACATAGTTAAAATAAGTACAAAATTACCTGTAAAATAAATCCTAACCTAAGTTACAATTAAACCTAACACTACACTAGCAATAAATAAATTAAATAAAATACCTACAATTATCTACAATTAAACCTAACACTACACTATCAATAAATAAATTAAATAAAATACCTACAAATAAATACAATTAAATAAACTAACTAAAGTACAAAAAATAAAAAAAGCTAAGTTACAAAAAATAAAAAAATAATTTACAAACATAATAAAAATATTACAACAAGAGGGGCGGAGCCAGCTGTGTGGGTGAGCGGTCGCATCCTTTGTGAGCTCTGAACAAACCCTGATCATATACCGCTCACCTACCACAAAAAGACAGCCTGAGTAGCTTAAACTCCTCAAGTTTGCTTACTAACCGTTCCTAGCCTGCACATTCAATATTAGAGGCAACGGGGAGACACACTCAGCGGAGAAACCTTAAGATCTACAGAGCGGCTAGCTGAGACAGGCGGCCATATTGGATGCTGAATAGCAACGATCTCACACTTTCCGTCATTATAAGGGACTAAAAACAATAACCTGGCTTTTGTGCCTTGCAACAGATCCATAGGGGCAACTTTCTTTTAACCGCATTAACTGCTACCCGATAGCACTAAATAACTTTGGAGACCTTGTTTCCAATCTTTTTTTTTTCTGGCACGCTACATGTGGGAGGATATGGCTGCGCTTTTCCTACTGGAGCGCCACAACGAAGCCCTTATAAACACAATGGCTGAGGCTTTTAAGCCCCTTTCTACACATACCGCCATTATGGGCGTAACAGCTGAATACGAGGAGAAGTGCTCAGACATGGCGACTGTGACACGTAGGTCGCCATCTTGGAGATCAACTTCGGAACATTACCCACTGACATGCGACATGATGGTAATAGAGGAGCAGGATGTTAGCGATGTTTTGGATACTATCAATGAGCAACATACTTTACATACTCTTTGCTCTCCTCCTGCACATAGCCCATCGATAACTAGTCTAATGTCACATCGCAGAGTACAATTCATCCTCACTGAGCAGCTGCACCATAGAATCTGGTGCCTTACACCAGCGATAGACACCTCAAGCATGCAGAGTTTAGGATCCCTTTTGAAACAGATGGACGCCGAGCAGCATGGGGCCCTGATCACAGCTTGGACTGATCGATCCAGAGACACAGCAGTCCAGCAGAACACTCCCCTCCAGTGTTTAGACTGGTTCCTTCTGCAAGATGGCCTGACCCAGAGCTGCCTCCACTTTAAAGAACAAAGGTTTGGCTTAGTACAAGGGCTCAATTCTAAGACTCCCATTAGCTTTCCCACATCTGGTGTTATCAACATTGCAAATAGGAGCGATGGTGTGGGTTAGAGGACATAACTATACACTATAATGGCAGCCCAGCTTGCGGCTTCTGGAGCTGAGTTGCTGTTCATATACTACGGCTGTGGTAATTTACATCTCTGCTTTAGCCCCTTAAGCCCTCAAGAGTTGACCCAAAATAAAACACCATTCCCTTGAGGTTTCAAGATGTTTTAAAATGGTATTGTTATTAGTTTGCATGACTGCTCTCACTGTTCACTGTCAAAGAAGTAATTACTGGAATTTACCCTTATTGTCTAGATATGAACATAATGTTTGGCAGTTCGCTTATATATCCTAGCCGCTAATGTATTCTATAGATATGCTATGCTCTGTTATAATACTTTCTAACTAAGTTATTCTATGTGATGCAAACAATATATGTAAACACTGATAATAGGGATGAGAAGGCTTTTCTAACACAGGGTCCAACACCTTTCCCACATAGTGCAGCTTTGTGTCTAAGTTGTCCACAGCTCATCTGCGCTTTCGAGGATATTGATGGTATTTAAATGCAATTTTATCTCTATGCACTCCCGTGTATATGTTAATATGACTAGTTTCTCGCCCTTCTAGATAGACAGAATTTAAGCATTTTCACACTCTTTATACATACATGAAGTCTAGATTGAGTCTGCTTACATGACATCTTGCTGCCAGCGGCCGGGGCAGCGTGATGCCTATATGTTATAAATGAATGGCTTCATAGCAGAGTTTTGAACTTAGTTTCACACCATAATGGGAAATTGCCGTATATAAGTGCTGCTCTTATCCTCTGTTTCATGTTAAAGTTTTGCACATGTTTTCCGTATTCTGTTTGCAACTGTTGTATAAAAATGACAAATTTTGTGATCTTAATCCCTATTTTGCCTAGGGGTATATGTGAGAGTGCTGCAACCGTATCACTCACTAATATCTATCTTGCAGACGGATCTCCAGTACCTCAGGATGACCTGTTTCCTAACGCAGGCTGGTCCTGCGACTGTAATTTGCTGTACAGTTTCTCATCCCTATATTTAGCTCAAGTTGCGCATCCTACCTCATACCCATACCATATTAGACCCTCAGGTTTCAGAGAACTGAACATAGCCTTCACTTATACCCAATAAGTCTCCCGCATAGATGTAAAGCCTAGTTCTATTGCAATCTGTTTATTCTAAACCAGGATATAGTGGCTTATCTCACCCTTTTTGGCACTGTGCGACTACTTGATATGTCTCATTTAACTCTTAACTTCCCACCTCCTCCCCCTCCCATGTAAATATACCCCCCCTTTTTGGGGGGGAGGGTTAACTACGCGGTTTCTCTCACCTATACCGCAACCTAGATATTCCATCATACTTAGTCACCATACTATATCAAACCCCCTATTTTAGAAGGATTAACTATGTGGTTTTTCTCATTTGTACCGCACTCTAGCTACTACTCTTACTTGCATATCGTTTCTCTTTTCCATTACTACCAGCCTTATTACATTCTCTGAACCCATATAAATATTTGCATATTTTCATATCTTATCTATATGCTGGAAAAGAATCCCTTCGGTACAGTATTTTACATCCTATAGGGTTCGTGGCCCTTGGTTACTACCGTGTTGTTACTAATTATAGTTTGGAGAAAAAGTTAGAAAGAGGTTCTCCATTTGGGGTCCTTGAGTGGCCCTGTCGCATCAATGTCTATTCACTCTACACTATGGAGATAATGCATTTAATGTGTACATTGTTGTTTAGCAAATTACACTGTATTGTGTGTTTTCCTTGTTAATACATGTTAACATTTACTGTTTGTATAGGGCCTTTTGCGGGGCATGCCCCAAAGAATTCAGCTCTTTTGCCTGTAAAAAAAAAAATACAATACCCCCCCCCAACATTTATTTATTTATTTATTTATTTATAAAATATTTTACCAGGAAGGATACATTGAGATTTCTCTCGTTTTCAAGTATGTCCTGGGATCACAAAACATTGCATTGATACAATAGGGTACAATGAAATACAAAAACAATAATAAAAATACACATTATATGCAAACATTTAACATAGAGCAGGTATGAAATATTTAACCTTGACAGGAGCATTCTGTTTTGAGATATGTATAGAGTGATCTCTTAAAGGATTTTAGGCTTGGGGAAGTTTTTAAAGTGTGAGGGAGGTCATTCCATAATTGTGGCGCTCTGTAGGAAAAGGAGGATCGAGCTGCTTTTTTTGTATTGAGGCAAGCTAAATAATGTGCTGTTATTGGATCGGAGGTTATAGGAGGTGGGAATAGCAGGGGAGAGCATTCTGCTCAGGTAGGGTGGGAGCTTCCCAGAAAGGCTCTTAAAGACAAGGCAGGAACATTACAACCCACCACCCACATACCCCTAATCTAACCCAAACCCCCCTTAAATAAACCTAACACTAAGCCCCTGAAGATCTTCCTACCTTGTCTTCACCATGCCAGGTATCACCGATCGCTCCAGGCTCCGAAGTCTTCATCCAAGCCCAAGCGGGGGGCTGGCGATCCATCATCCGGCTGAAGTCTTCTATCAAGCGGCGGCTGAAGAGGTCCAGAAGAGGCTCCAAAGTATTCATCCTATCCGGGCAGAAGAGTAGATCCGGACCGGCAACCATCTTCTTCCAAGCGGTGACAAGCGGCTCCATCTTGAAGACCTCCGGCGCGGATCCATCCTCTTCTTGCGACGTCCTAAGTCCGAATGAAGGTTCCTTTAAATGATGTCATCCAAGATGGCGTCCCTCGAATTCTTATTGGCTAATAGGATTCTATCAGCCAATCGGAATTAAGGTAGGGAAAATCTGATTGGCTAATTGAATCAGCCAATCAGATTGAGCTCGCATTCTATTGGCTGTTCCGATCAACCAATAGAATGCGAGCTCAATCTGATTGGCTGATTGGATCAGCCAATCGGATTGAACTTGAATCTGATTGGCTGATTCCATCAGCCAATCAGATTTTTCCTACCTTAATTCCGATTGGCTGATAGAATCCTATCAGCCAATCGGAATTCGAGGGACGCCATCTTGGATGACGTCATTTAAAGGAACCTTCATTCGGACTTAGGACATCGCAAGAAGAGGATGGATCCGCGCCGGAGGTCTTCAAGATGGAGCCGCTTGTCACCGCTTGGAAGAAGATGGTTGCCGGTCCGGATTTACTCTTCTGCCCGGATAGGATGAAGACTTTGGAGCCTCTTCTGGACCTCTTCAGCCGCCGCTTGATAGAAGACTTCAGCCGGATGATGGATCTCCAGCCCCCGCTTGGGCTTGGATGAAGACTTCGGAGCCTGGAGCGATCGGTGATACCTGGCATGGTGTAGACAAGGTAGGAAGATCTTCAGGGGCTTAGTGTTAGGTTTATTTAAGGGGGGTTTGGGTTAGATTAGGGGTATGTGGGTGGTAGGTTGTAATGTTGGGGGGGTATGGTATTTTTTTTTTACAGGCAAAAGAGCTGAATTCTTTGGGGTATGCCCCGCAAAAGGCCCTTTTAAGGGCTGGTAAGGTAAAAGAGCTTTTCTATTTTAATTTTAGAATAGGGTAGGGCATTTTTTTATTTTGGGGGGCTTTGTTATTTTATTAGGGGGCTTAGAGTAGGTGTAATTAGCTTAAAATTGTTGTAATATTTTTATTATGCTTGTAATTAATTTTTTTATTTTTTGTAACTTAGCTTTTTTTATTTTTTGTACTTTAGTTAGTTTATTTAATTGTATTTATTTGTAGGTATTTTATTTAATTTATTTATTGATAGTGTAGTGTTAGGTTTAATTGTAGATAATTGTAGGTATTTTATTTAATTCATTTATTGCTAGTGTAGTGTTAGGTTTAATTGTAACTTAGGTTAGGATTTATTTTACAGGTAATTTTGTAATTATTTTAACTAGGTAGCTATTAAATAGTTCTTAACTATTTAATAGCTATTGTACCTGGTTAAAATAAATACAAAGTTGCCTGTAAAATAAATATAAATCCTAAAATAGCTACAATATAATTATAATTTATATTGTAGCTATATTAGGGTTTATTTTACAGGTAAGTATTTAGCTTTAAATAGGAATAATTCATTTAATAAGAGTTAATTTATTTTGTTAGATTTAAATTATATTTAATTTAGGGGGGTGTTAGGGTTAGACTTAGCTTTAGGGGTTAATAAATTTATTAGAGTAGCGGTGAAGTCCGGTCGGCATATTAGGGGTTAATACTTGAAGTTAGGTGTCGGTGATGTTAGGGAGGGCAGATTAGGGGTTAATACTATTTATTATAGGGTTAGTGAGGCGGATTAGGGGTTAATACATTTATTATAGTAGCGGTGAGGTCCGTTCGGCAGATTAGGGGTTAATAATTGTAGGTAGGTGGAGGCGACATTGGGGGCGCAGATTAGGGGGTAATAAATATAATATAGGGGTCGGCGGGGGTTAGGGGCAGCAGATTAGGGGTTCATAGGGATTACGTAGGTTGCGGCGGTGTACGGAGCGGCAGATTAGGGGTTAATAGTATAATGCAGGGGTCAGCGATAGCGTCTCTAAGTCTACACCTAACACCCTAACATGAACGCCGAGTCTAAACACCCCTAATCTTACACTTATTAACCCCTAATCTGCCGCCCCCGCTATCGCTGACACCTGCATTATACTATTAACCCCTAATCTGCCGCTCCGGACAAAGTCACAACCTACATTATACCTATGTACCCCTAATCTGCTGCCCCTAACATCGCCGACCCCTATATTATATTTATTAACCCCTAATCTCCCCCCTCAACGTCGCCGCTACCTTACCTACACTTATTAACCCCTAATCTGCCAACCGGACCTCGCCGCTACTCTAATAAAGTTATTAACCCCTAAACCTCCGCACTCCCGCCTCGCAAACCCTATAATAAATAGTATTAACCCCTAATCTGCCCCCCCCAACGTCGCCGCCAGCTAACTTCAAGTATTAACCCCTAATCTGCCGACCGGACCTCGCCGCTACTCTAATAAATGTATTAACCCCTAAAGCTAAATCTAACCCTAACACCCCCCTAAGTTAAATATAATTTTAATCTAACTAAATAAATTAACTCTTATTAAATAAATGAATCCTATTTAAAACTAAATGCTTACCTGTAAAATAAACCCTAATATAGCTACAATATAACGAATAAGTATATTGTAGCTATTTCAGGATTTATATTTATTTTACAGGCAACTTTGTATTTATTTTAACTAGGTACAATAGCTATTAAATATTTATTAACTATTTAATAGCTACCTAGTTAAAATAATTACAAAATTACCTGTAAAATAAATCCTAACCTAAGTTACAATTAAACCTAACACTACACTATCAATAAATTAATTAAATAAATTACCTACAATTACATACAATTAAATAAACTAAACTAAATTACAAAAAAAACAAAACTCTAAATTACAAAAAATAAAAAAAGATTACAAGAATATTAGGCTAATTACACCTACTCTAAGCCCCCTAATAAAATAAAAAAGCCCCCCAAAATAATAAAGGTCCCGACCCTATTCTAAATTAAAAAGTAACCAGCTCTTTTACCAGCCCTTAAAAGGGCTTTTTGTGGGGCATGCCCCTAAGTAATCAGCTCTTTTGCCTGTAAAAAAAAATACAACCCCCCCAACATTAAAACCCACCTCCCACATACCCCTACTCTAACCCAAACCCCCTTAAATAAACCTAACACTACCCCCCTGAAGATCTCCCTACCTTGAGTCGTCTTCACCCAGCCGGGCACCGATGGACCAAAAGAGGACACCTGGAGCGGCAGAAGTCTTCATCCTATCCGGGCAGAAGAGGACATCCGGACCGGCAGACATCTTCATCCAAGCGGCATCTTCTATCTTCATCCATCTGGAGTGGAGCCATCTTCTTCCAGCCGACGCGGATCCATCCTCTTCAACCGACGCCTACTCGCCGGATGAAGGTTCCTTTAAATGACGTCATCCAAGATGGCGTCCCTCGAATTCCGATTGGCTGATAGGATTCTATCAGCCAATCGGAATTAAGGTAGGAGAAATCTGATTGGCTGATTAAATCAGCCAATCAGATTCAAGTTCAATCCGATTGGCTGATCCAATCAGCAAATTAGATTGAGCTTGCATTCTATTGGCTGTTCCAATCAGATTTTTCCTACCTTAATTCCGATTGGCTGATAGAATCCTATCAGCCAATCGGAATTCGAGGGACGCCATCTTGGATGACGTCATTTAAAGGAACCTTCATTCGGCGAGTAGGCGTCGGTTGAAGAGGATGGATCCGTGTCGGCTGGAAGAAGATGGCTCCGCTCTGGATGGATGAAGATAGAAGATGCCGCTTGGATGAAGATGTCTGCCGGTCCGGATGTCCTCTTCTGCCCGGATAGGATGAAGACTTCTGCCGCTCCGGATGTCCTCTTTTGGTCCATCGGTGCCCGGCTGGGTGAAGACGACTCAAGGTAGGGAGATCTTCAGGGGGGTAGTGTTAGGTTTATTTAAGGGGGGGTTGGGTTAGAGTAGGGGTATGTGGGTGGTGGGTTTTAATGTTGGGGGGGTTGTATTTTTTTTTACAGGTAAAAGAGCTGATTACTTAGGGGCATGCCCCGCAAAAAGCCCTTTTAAGGGCTGGTAAAAGAGCTGGTTACTTTTTAATTTAGAATAGGGTAGGGACCTTATTTTGGGGGGCTTTTTTATTTTATTAGGGGGCTTAGAGTAGGTGTAATTAGCTTAATATTCTTGTAATCTTTTTTTATTTTTTGTAATTTAGTGTTTTGTTTTTTTTGTAATTTAGTTTAGTTTATTTAATTGTATGTAATTGTAGGTAATTTATTTAATTAATTTATTGATAGTGTAGTGTTAGGTTTAATTGTAACTTAGGTTAGGATTTATTTTACAGGTAATTTTGTAATTATTTTAACTAGGTAGCTATTAAATATTTAATAACTATTTAATAGCTATTATACCTAGTTAAAATAAATACAAAGTTGCCTGTAAAATAAATATAAATCCTAAAATAGCTACAATATAATTATTCGTTATATTGTAGCTATGTTAGGGTTTATTTTACAGGTAAGTATTTAGTTTTAAATAGGAATACTTTAGTTAATAAGATTTAATTTATTTTGTTAGATTAAAATTATATTTAATTTAGGGGGGTGTTAGGGTTAGGGTTAGACTTAGCTTTAGGGGTTAATACATTTATTAGAGTAGCGGTGAGGTCCCGTCGGCAGATTAGGGGTTAATACTTAAAGTTAGGTGGCGGCGATGTTAGGGAGGGCAGATTAGGGGTTAATACTATTTATTCTAGTGTTTGCGAGGCGGGGTTAATACATTTATTATAGTGGCGGCGAGGTCCGGTCGGCAGATTAGGGGTTAATAAGTGTAGTTAGGTGGCGGCGACGTTGGGGGGGGCAGATTAGGGGTTAATAAATATAATATAGGTGTCGGCGATGTTAGGGGCAGCAGATTAGGGGTTCATAGGGATAATGTAGGTGGCGGCGATGTGCGGTCGGCAGATTAGGGGTTAAAAATTTTTATTATAGTGGTGGCAATGTGGGGGGCCTCGGTTTAGGGGTACATAGGTAGTTTATGGGTGTTAGTGTACTTTAGAGCACTGTAGTTAAGAGCTTTATAAACCGGCGTTAGCCCATAAAGCTCTTAACTACAGCCTTTCCATGGGCGGTAGGAGTCTTGTCGGTAGAGGGTCTACCGCTCACTTCAGCCAAGACTCTAAATACCAGCGTTATTAAGATCCCATTGAAAAGATAGGATACGCAATTGGCGTAAGGGGATCTGCGGTATGGAAAAGTCGCGGCTTGAAAGTGAGCGGTA
Organism: Bombina bombina; assembly: GCF_027579735.1. Taxonomy (NCBI): domain Eukaryota; kingdom Metazoa; phylum Chordata; class Amphibia; order Anura; family Bombinatoridae; genus Bombina; species Bombina bombina. The sequence continues at coordinate 163,433,084 of NC_069502.1, forward strand.
GACCCTTTCCTGCCTGACTCTAAATACCAGCGGGCGGCCAAAAGCAGCGTTAGGACCCCTTAACGCTGCTTTTGACGGCTAACGCAGAACTCTAAATCTAGGCGTAAATGTTCTCAACACACTGATATGAAAACAAATATTAATAGAAAGCAAAGTACAATCTAACCTCATAATATAAAGTGAACATAAGAAAATAAGTCATGCAATCATGGATCAATACCTTCTTTATGTAGAATAAGCATAAGCAAGAAAAAAACTAATAAAAAAAAGAGATTATGATTTCTTCATAATGTATGGACTACTACAGTCAATCTATTCAATGTTTTATCACAGTATGAATTTAAAAATGGATAACATAGTACACAACGAATTTTGTAACTGTAGATATATTATTTTAACAACAAATCTCCTTGCATACATTTTCAAATATAAAGTATAGGGTCATTGGAGATTATAGTAATAGTTTAAAAAAGAATGTTTATTGTTTTAAAAGATAGATTATCCCTTTATTACCCATTCCTCAGTTTTGCACAACCAAAACGGTTATATTAATATACTTTTTAGCTCTGTGATTACATTGTATCTATGCATTTGAAGACTGCCCCCTTATTTCAGTTCTTTTGACAGACTTGCATTTTAACCATTCAGTACTGACTCCTAGTTAAAACCACAGGAGTGAGCACAATGTTATATATATATATATATATATATATATATATATATATATATATATATATATATATATATATATATATATATATATATATGGAATACATGAACTAGGGCTGTCTAGCATTGAGAAACTGTCAAAATGCACTGAGATAAGAGTCAACAAAGAATACCAAGAGAACAAAGCAAATTTGATGATAAAATTAAATTCAAAAGTTGTTTAAAATTGCATCCCCTATGTGAATCATGAAAGCTTAATTTTGACTTGACTTTCTCTTTAGGGAGGGTTATTATTTTATTTTTATATAGCTCACTTTAATGCACTTATTTCTTGTTGTTTGTGATAATTTGTTACACTTTATTTAGATGCCAAGTGAGCAAAGTCCAACATTTGACCCATTTGCAGACAGCACAGAGCTGAGTTAAAGGCATACTGGCAGCAATGCATTTTTATTTTATTTTTTAAATCTCGGCTCATTTTAAAGTGTCCAGATAAGAAATGTAATATTGCTAGCTGTCTCATATCACAGTGAATTATGATGTTTCATTCATAGTCATGTAGATTCACTCCAGTTTCTATACATCCTTTATTAGAATGACTCTTTGCTACATAAACAGAGGCTGCAATTGGCAGCGTGGGGGAGCATACAGATGCACAAAATGACAGATTCTTCATTGTCTCTTGCACGGTAATGATTCAATCTGTGTGGATATCACATACTCTGATATATTAATCTTTGTTAAAAAGTCTATTCAGTAGCTACCTTGGGCTGCATGAAAATGACTAGTTTTGTTCTAGAGATATTCATGTAATTCATATTAAAGTGTGCTAAAAGTTTATTATACAGTGAGTAATGCATGATATTAATCCACTAACGTTATGCTCATTTCACTTCCTAATAAGCTAATTTGAAAATTGTCTTTATTAACCCTTGAGTACCAGAGAGGTCTGCAATGCGTTGTAGCTTTATTTGGTAGGCAAAGTGTTAAATATAAGTTGTATACTTTAGTCTAACAAAAATACCTTTAGAGTGTGTACATATATTTATGCATTCCTTGCTGCCTCTGCATAACTGTGTATCATTTATATGCGTTCTTAAATCAAATAATCAATTCAGCAAATCATCACCACACTTTTACTGTGAGGTATTGATTCATTGTGCTCACTAATTACCAATCAAGACAAAAAGACAGGTCTTTTTTGCAGTGTATTTTAATGTATTCCCCTTATAACTAATTAATAGGCCCCATTCTGATTAAAAGGGAAATAGGGATCGATTATAGTCTTTCCGATCTGTTTTACTACCCCCCACTATATTTTGACAAATGAGTGAACACCAAATGATAACACCATTTCCATATTACAAAAAGAGCATGCCAGATCTGAGCATATATTGTTAAATTCACCCATAGGATGCATGGAGAACATATACATAGCAATCGCAATCCATCTGACCACAAGCTTTCGAATCAATATTGACCACAAAATGGACACATCAAGTTCAAAAGCCAAAGGCTGTAAATAAATATTTAAAACCCTGACAGATAACTTATGTGGGCCAAGGATCTGTGCTTGCCCCCACCAGAAAAACAAGATGTCGCAGCCCATGCCAACAATAGCGGTGGCCATTTGTGATGGAGATAGATTTGCTTCTAATAATAAATGATACTGAATATGTCATCATCATCAATCTGTAATTGTAAAATCACAAATTAAACATACCTACAAGATATTGATTGGCTGTAAAATAAATAAAGGTATCAATACCAATGTATACCTATCAGTGAATGACATTAAAAACATATTTTAATGAACAACCAAATGCTGACCTAAAGAAAACACACGCATGTGCTCAATTCATTCCATTTACCTTCTTTAAAAGGAATCCCTCACTGATAGGGGCCATGTTGCATGTTGGCAATGTTTTCAGTGTTTCTGATTGGCTGTGGAGGTGATAGAGATTTAATTTAAAAAAAAAAAATGGTGTGAGTTGCCATATTGGATTTTCTCAGTTATTTAGTTTGGTGTATCGGTTCCAGTATTTGTTGATTACCCTCCATTATCAGTAGTTCAGTGTGCCATTGTGAGAAAATGGATATTAAATCTTTTGGCACTCCATATTTTTGGCTTGGAAATACCGTGCCTGCTTTGCTAATGGAAAAAAAGACCATTACCGTTTTTGGGATCAACCCAAATATTTTGGTGAAAAAGAGGCTAGTGACATCATCATGTGCCTGTTTGAGGTATCTGATATAGATATACAAGGCTGCAGAGCATATGCATAGATTTGTTTAAGGTTGAAGTATTGGTCTGGGTGGTTAATTAAAGGGACGGTCTACTCCAAAATTTGTATTGTTTAAAAAGAGAGATAACGTTATTACTACCCATACCCCAGCCTTGCACAACCTTCATTGTTATATTAATGTACTTTATAACCTTTATATCTATAAATTACTGCCTGTTTCTAAGCCCCTGCTGGCTGCCTTTAACTCAGGGCATTTTTATAGCTTTTCACAGCAAAATAAAATTGTGCTCACTCCCGCAGTGTTATTCAAGAGTCAGCACTAATTAGCTAAAATGCAATAAGGAGCAATCTGCAGAGGCTTAGATACAAGGTAATCACAGAAGTAAAAAGTATATTAATATAATAAATATAATAATAATTAATAAAGGGATTATCTATCTTTTTAAACAATACAAATGTTGTAGTAGACTGTTCCTTTAACTACTGCTGTCTATCTTAAAATATGAGAGTGCTTATGTACCTACACAACTCAGTATTGTTAATATTTAGTTTTCTCTTATTCATGGCACACATTAACTAAAATATTTATCTTGCATAAAATCTAGGCCCTAAAATCAGGGAGGGGGGGGCAAAAAACAGTCTACCAAGTAAACATCAAGCTTACAGAAGTTACTGCTGGAGGACCTAATGTTCTATTACCCATTTTACCATTTATTTATTTATTTTACCTTTCTTTTACTTCTTTACTTGCTCATTGTAGAGCATTGATCATGTACAATGGACTCTATATTACAAATTCATGAAAGAAATGTGACAAGGGATTTATTAGATTAGATTAGATTCGTTTTATTGTCATTGTACAAAGTAGGAAAACAGAGACAACGAAATTATATTTGAAAATCTAACCAATCCTATGCACAGATAGCACTATAATGGTAAAACTAATAGATAGCAAAAAATTCAAGTGACTTGTGCAAAAAATTTCTATACCACAAAAGTAAGTACAATGCAAGTGTAATAAAGTGCAAGTGCAAAAAAAATCATTTCCATACAAAAAAGTATATATATGTGTAAAAAAATGTAATAAAAAATTAGTCATCTTGCACACATATGTGTACATTTGCATTGATATATGATGTGAATCATGAGTGTTTTATATGAATCATATGTGTATTTTATATTATATATGTTATGTGAATATAAAGTGAGGTGAAAAAGAACCATTAACAGGATAATCAATAAATTAAATTAAAACCATTAATTTAGCACTTTCTTCATTATAATAAAAAGATCTAATCATCAGAAGGATAAAAAATTAAAAAATTAAAAAAGGCTATGAGCATAAGTGAGATTTTTAAAAGTTATTATTTAGCAGAGTAATGGCTCTTGGAAAAAAACTATTCCGTAATCTAGCAGTTTTTCCTTTTAAGCGTCTATAACGTCTCCCAGATGGTAAAAGGGCAAATAGTCTGTTGCTAACATGGAAGGGATCATGAAAAATTCGATAGGCCTTTAAAAGACTATGTCTGCTTTGAAGATCTTCAATGGTAGGTAACTGAGCACCTATGATATACTGGGCGGTTTTAACTACCCGTTGCAGAGCTTTGCGATCAGAATTAGTACAGTTTCCATACCATACTGTGATACAGTTGGTGAGAATACTCTCGATAGTACAGCGATAAAAATTAATTAAAATCTGAGTAGATAAATTAACTTTTTTCAGTGTTCTTAAAAAATAGAGACGTTGTTGTGCTTTTTTCACTAAAGTTGAGGTGTTCAAAGACCAAGTCAAATCCTCAGAGATGTGTGTGCCCAGAAACTTGAAACTTGGTACACGTTCAACCTCAGTTCCATTTATATAGATTTCCTAAAATCAATAATAATTTCTTTACACTGTATATTACTAAGGCAGGGATAACAACCATTGTTGTCTTGAAACAGGAACACCCCTGACACATTTTTTTCTAATTGCAACGCTACCAGCGCTAATTCTCTGTGACAAACTCATCCAGGGGCTATGACGCACTAATGTATCCAGACAACCTGACTAAATGCTTCTTAGTTTCCTGTTTAGTGATCAAAATACTATAGTGTGCTAAAGCAATTCACAATAAGGGCCAGATTACAAGTGGAGTGCTATTTAGCGCTTTCTCTCGAGCTTAAACTTAAACATGAGAGTTTCAGTCGTATTAACCCGACGAGTGTAAAATGCGGTTGCGCTCTCTCAAACTCGTTTACTTTCAACTTGCAATATGCGTGCAAACTTGTAATAAATCTAGCCCTAAGTGTATAACATAAATATATATTAAAAAAAAAACTGTACAGGAAGAATTCACAGTTTTGTTTTTTTACTGATTTCAATGATTCTCCTTTTAACTGATGGGTGTGACTTTTATTTCTACATAGAAAAACTGTTAACAAATTTGTAGTAGATAGAGTGCTGTAATAAGCATTTGGCATAAAATGGCAAAAACAAGGGGTCTATAATATTCCTTTAGAAAAACATATCTAATGTTTTGCAACAGAATATCTGTAGATAAATCATTTGATATTTTTTTTTAAGGATTGTGATCAACCTCCATATGATGGTTAACAGAATAACATGAAAATAGATTAGGACTAAGTAGTTTTTAGCATAACAATGGAAATGGGTAGAAATATTACAATATTTGGCATTTGCAGTGTGTGCTCTTTAGATGTAATGTCTTGTACAGGTTAGTGACTGTTTAACTATTTTTGGATATAATAAAGTTTTTGATATCTATATTGCACATATACTTTAATATCTTGAAACGTATCCATATGTTTTAGAAGTTGCCAATGGCGTCAACAGTTCACCTTTACTACTCTTGGCACATTATACTCATGACCGATAAGGCTCAAAATAAATAAGGTACACTTGATGGGATGTGGAATATCCTAATAAAGTCATCCACCTGCTTCCCTTTGATAAACAGTTTTTCAGGCATGCATTTAGTCCAACCAACATTTCTGGTCAGCAATCCAAGAAAAGCTTTATTAATAGAACAAAGACTGATGACTTGGATGATGTGTTTATTGATGTGAAACTGTATGGCACCGCATAGGGAGCAGTACCCCATTTCTAAAGCAGAAAATATTTTCCAATTCTTCACACCAGCCCCTAATTAACACATACAACAGAGACACATACTTGCATAGTACAGCACACTACAGTGCATCTTTCATCTCTTTAACTTTTTCTCTCTTTTCCCCACTCTCAATTTTCTTTTGTCGGTAGTGCATTCAAATAGAAAAGAAAGGAACTGGAGCGCTACAAAGCTAATATCTATGATGAAGAGTACAAAAGAGATATAAGAAAGTGAAGACACAGTCTAGGTATAAGGCACCAATCATAGATAATACCCAAATTATATACTAGCTGAGTCAAAATAAAATCTAAACAGATTTAATCAAATAGGATAATGTGACACATAAAAACACGCTCTCTAGGCAATAAAAAACATATATTGATCACTCTCTACTAGTGATATTAGTTGACCAACCTTAAAGGGACATTCCAGTCAAAATTTTAATGCACATAGATTTATTACATCTTTGAATAGAAACATATTTGCAATATACTTGTATTGGCAAAAATGCTTCTAGTAAAAGATATCACTGTTTTATTGGCAACATTTTTCTCTGCACGTGCATGTGAAGCATATCTAGATATTCTAAGTGCACTAGTATTTTAAATAATGCAGCTTCTCAGATCATCAGTGGGGCTTGTATCATGTCAGCAATTAACAAACTGAGTCATTACCAGATGGTACAAGCACCTTAGGCTCTCTGAGCAAGTGCTGTGTGGTGCACGGTGCATACTTAAATACAGTTCTGAAACAGCTATAGCTTTTATTAGGAGCATTTTTTTGCTATAACATGTATATTACAAAATTTCTTGTGTTCAATACCAAAATGTCCCTTTAATAAAAGGGGCAAAGCAAAATAATAAAATACCCCACAGTTATCGATATCTAAAACAAATATCTATAATACAGCAGTTCTAAAGTGGTCCAATGTTGCCAAACCCAACTAAACGTTTATGGGTAATCCAGGTCTGTAAAGTTCCAAGTTTGCAGATATATCTGGTATTAGAATCCTAGATGTAAGAGAGCACCTGAATCTTCTCAAGTATTCACAAGAATGTGGTGAGTCCTTGCAAATTAAATTCTTTGATCCTTGACCAACAGCCGGTCCTGGAGCCTCTGCACACTCCTTCAGCGTCTAGCAGTTACGTGGTTGATTACAGCTCTACGGCAAGCTGGATGTTCCACACACCAACATATGTCCTACAGGAATAGCGGCAATGCGTTTCAGCCGTACAATACAGACTTTGTCAAGCCTGTTCCTATACAGATCTTTTTGAATTTAAAAAGCATTCTAGCTCCCTCTCTGCGAGAGAGTGACGTCTGCTCCCAGCCTGTAGTGATGTGTGATGGGAGCTTAAACACTGTACCCTACTCTGAGTTAATTCAAAGAGCTGTTGAGCATCCATACAGCATTCCAAAAATGTTATTCAGTGCATAGCACAAGCAAACATCCTAGAATAAATGAAGGGTTAAAGGGGCAGTAAAGTAAAAATTAAAGGGACACTCAAGTCAAAATAAACTATTATGATTCACAAAGAACATGTAGTTTTAAGACACTTTCCAATTTACTTCCATTATCAAATTTTGCACAATCTTTTCATATACGCTTTTTCAGGAGAACAAGATCCAACTGAGCATGTGCACAAGCTCACAGGGTAAACGTATACTAGTCTGTGGTTGGCTGATGTCTGTCACACGATAGAGGGGGCCGGTAAAATGGGAGAAAAAATAAATTTGTCAGAATAAACTGTTTATTTGAAATTCAGAGTAGGTGTTATTGCATTGTCTTTTTATTATGTACTCGTTAATTATGCAATTATACTGCATTGAGTGGTCCTTTAAACTTTCATGATTAACAACTTTCCAACTTACTTTCATGATCAAATTTGCTTTGTTCTCTTGGTATTATTTGCTAAAGGCTAAACCTAGGTAGATTCACATGCTAATATCACATGCTAAACAGTTCTAGTTCATGTGTGCCATATAGATCACATTTTGCTCACTCTCAAGGGACAATCTGCAGAGGCTTAGATTCACAGAGGTAAAAAAATTGTATTAATATAAGTCTTGGTTAGGCAAAACTGGGGAATAGGTCATAAAGGGCTTATCTATCTTTTTTAAAGAATAACATTTTTCAAGTAGACTGTCCCTTTAAATAGAAAAGTTGTCTGACAAACAGGATGACACTCAGATAGAGGAACAGGCAAAGAGTCCTTTACTGTCTATTTTTTTTTCTTTTTAAAACTAAAATAATTATCTACAAATTATTGCCTCAATCAGAATCTATCAGGAGCCATGTTTACAACCATTTTTCAGGCCGAAAAAGCTACCTTTTGATTTGGTGCAATTACAATAGCACAATTTTAGCTATTAGCGGGCAAAAAGGTTTCAGGTGCTCAAAAAAAACCACTATCTACACTATGGATCAGAAAACTTCTCAGCCATCACAATCTGTTTCCAGTTCACTTTTCAACTACTTTTCAAGCCAGTTTTGACTTATTGAATTCAGCAACTCAAGATACTCGATAAGTCCTTGGAAGAACTTTTTGGCCACCTGTTAGACTTTTTCAAGGCTATTTCCAAACAGTCTTTTACATTGCACCTATGTTAATCACTCTGAAATGGCCACTGGGGACAATTCTTGAGGTCTGTTATCATGCATTGTATTGATTCATTAAACCTCTATTCATCCCTATTGGAGAGGCTACATACTGTTAGCACATTTATATATGTTCTGGCACATATAATGACTATGTGGTACAGCTATAGGAAAACTCAATTCACGACATTTACAGTTACAAATAGCGTGATCCTTTTTATATGTATAGGATACAGTATATTAGATTTAAGGGCACGCACAGGTCTTTTCATAAAACCAATTTTTATTCATATCTCCTTAAAACATCAGTCAATGTATCAGTCAATGTTTCAGGTTTTATCAAGCCTTTGTCAAGACAACATTCTTTGTATCTCGTGAAAAATAAACATTTAAATACAATCAACATACAATCCTTAACAATGTATCCACCCGTGTAAATTGATCAACAACAGTGCATTAAAACCTTTTCAGTGAAGCTCATTTGTAAACATTGTAACTGCATTATCTTATTTTTAGAATCCACAACTCAACTTATCCCACGCAGTTAACATTGCCCTAACCCTCATTCACAAACAATGTATGCATAGTTGCAAGTAATATTTACCTTAAAACATAACTATACCTGCATATCTATTCCTATAGATGTATTTTACATGAGCAGTATAAGATATATATATATATATATATATATATATATATATATATATATATATATATATATAAAATAAAGTGTATTATTTTGTATGTGAAGAACATAGGAATGTAAACTTTGCATTTAGCGCATGGCACGTCTCTTTTTAGATCTTAGGGAACATGAGAATTTAATATTCTTATTGAAATATTGCATATAAAAAATTAACATAAATTATTAAAAATTAATAAATATACTGTAAAATATTCTAAATAATCCATAGAATAATTCTATATATTTCACAGTATGTTTATTATTTTTTAATAATTCACATTAATTTTATTATTTTAAGTAATATTTCAATAAGAATACTAAGTTCTCATGTGCGCTAACCCGATAGCGTTAAGATCTAAATTGAGAAACATGATGCTCCTTTGAAATTCAAACTAAATGCTTTTGCATTGTCTTTTTATTATGCATTTACTGATTTTGCTGTTCTATTGTGCTTAGTTGTCCTTTAATGAATTTTTCTTCTAAAAGACCCTCCAATATATACAAGTGCTATATAGCCTATACAATAAAAAATGGGGGTAGGGATAAAGCGCTAAAAGAAGCAAAGATACCAGGAGAATGATACCATATGTATATAAAAAACAATTTATTGACTTCAAAGGGTTACTTCTAGAGGAGCATATATCATACAAATATTTGTAAATAATAATTAAAAAGATATAATGCCTTAGAAATAATCAACTTATCACAAAAAATATAGGGACGTCTCCCTTAAAATATTTATCAAAGCTTCAACTGTATGAGTGATTATATGCGCACAAAATCCAATTCAACTTTCTATCGACAACTCTCACCTAGATACTCATATTTAACATATTATATTTGACCTTGTACATTAAAAACAGCGAAAAAACATTTAATTTTTGATAAATCATAAAAATATAAATAAAATATAAAATAAAATATAAAGATAAAGTCTTGTTTCTGAACAAATTCAAACTCTAATATGCACCACACACTTATTCGTAAATGGTTAAATTCTTCAAGATGCCAAGCAAAGCAAAGTAGCAACGGCCGTCGCAAGACAAGTTTTCTTATCCTTTCACCCTTTAAAATTAGGGTAGATTTCCCAGATGTTCCCAGATGTTCAGTTATTCAGTTTAAGGTTCTCCAAGTCAACGCGTTTCACCACTTCATGGGCTTTATCAAGACTTATGATATTCTGTTTTGCCTGGCCTTTTTAAATAGCCCTCCTTTTGTTTTCATTGGTCCTCTGTTAATCACAATTTAAGATGGTTTTGTATGTTTTGATGCAAACTCAATTTCTTAAGTTGGATTGGTATATTTATTCCTTTATAGTCCTTTGTTAATTGCAATTTAAGTTGGATTTGTATATTTCAGTGCAAAATGGATTTCTTAAGGTGGAATGGTATGATTATTTCCTCTTATCCATATCTAACAAATAAGATCTTCCTTATATACATCATAAAGATAACAATATTAACATACGGCTAGATTACGAGTTTTGTGGTAAGGTGAAAAAGCAGCGTTAACAGGTCCTAACGCTGCTTTTTTACACCCGCTGGTATTATGAGTCTTGCAGATTCAGGGGCACCGCACACTTTTTTGGCCTTACCGGAAACCAACTTACGCAAATTGCGTATAGTCTTTTTTTCTATGGGACTTCCATAGCGCTGATATTACAAGTTTGTCCTGGGAGGCCAAAAAGTGAGCGGTACTACCCATTCCGCAAGATTCCTAAAGCATTTTAAAGTCAGTAGTTATGAGTTTTACGCTACAATGCTGTAGCATAAAACTCATAACTAAAGTGCTAAAAAGTACACTAACACCCATAAACTACCTATTAACCCCTAAACCAGGTCCTCCCGCATTGCAAACACTATAATAAAAATATTAACCCCTAATCTTCCGCTCCGGACATCGCCGCCACTAGAATAAACATATTAACCCCTAAACCGCCGCACTCCCGCCTCGCAAACAATTGTTAAATATTATTAACCCCTAATCTGCTGTCTCTAACATCGCCGCCACCTACCTACATTTATTAACCCCTAATCTGCTGCCCCCAACGTCGGCGCCACTATACTATATTTATTAACCCCTAAACCTGTCTAACCATAACCCTAACTTAAATATAATTTAAATAAATCTAAATAAAATTACTATCATTAACTAAATTATTCCTATTTAAAACTAAATACTTATCTGTAAAATAAACCCTAAGATAGATACAATGTAACTATTAGTTATATTGTAGCTAGCTTAGGGTTTATTTTACAGGTAAGTATTTAGTTTTAAATAGGAATAATTTAGTTAATGATAGTAATTTTATTTAGATTTATTTAAATAATATTTAAGTTTGGGAGGGTTAGGGTTAGACTTAGGTTTAGGGGTTAATACATTTAGAATAGTGGCGGCGACGTTGGGGGCGGCAGATTAGGGGTTAATAAATGTAGGTAGGTTGCGGCCTTATTGGGGCAGGGAGATTAGGTGTTAATAAATTTAGAATAGTGGCGGCGACGTTGGGGGCAGCAGATTAGGGGTTAATAAATGTAGGTAGGTTGTGGCGTTATTGGGGGAGGAAGATTAGGGGATAATAAATATAACGTAGGTGTTGGCGATGTTTGGGGCAACAGATTAGGGGTTAATAAGTATAATGTAGGTGGTGACGATGTCCGGAGCGGCAGATTAGGGGTTAATAAATATAATGTAGGTGGAGGCGATGTTGGGGCAGCAGATTAGGGGTTAATAAGTGTAAGATTAGGGGTGTTTAGACTCGGGGTTCATGTTAGGGTGTTAGGTGTAAACATAAAATGTGTTTCCCCAATAGGAATCAATGGGGCTGCGTTACTGAGCTTTACGCTGCTTTTTTGCAGGTGTTAGACTTTTCTCAGCCGGCTCTCCCCATTGATGTCTATGGGGAAATCATGCACGAGCACGTACAACCAGCTCACCGCTGACTTAAGCAGCGCTGGTATTGGAGTGCAGTGTGGAGCTCAATTTCGCTCTACGCTCACTTCTTGCCTGTTAACGCCGGGTTGATAAAAACCCGTAATACCAGCACTGCAGGTAAGTGAGCGGTGAGAATAACGTGCAAGTTAGCACCGCACCCCTCATAATGTAAAATTCGTAATCTAGCCGATAGTTTACCAGATTCTTCATAATAGACAATCTTATGTTTTTTTTTTATTTACTTGCTATCAAATTTAGAAAGTTAGAAAATGAAAGTAAAAATTAATGGATATAGAGATTAATAATCTGTGCATTAAAAGAGGGAGGTTAGCAATTAACTACCATAACATTTATCCCAATTTTTTCTTAGCTCAATGATTACCTAAATACAAGCTTGTGAATAGTGCTCTATAATTCATTAGACCAAAAGATAACTGGATTTGAAGATATAGTGAATTACTTAAAGGGACAGTCAACACCAGAATTTTTGTTGTTTAAAAAGATAGATAATCCCTTTATTACCCATTCCCCAGTTTTGCAAAACCAACACTGTTATATTAATACACTTTTTACTTCTGTGACTAACTTGTATCTAAGCATCTTCTGACCGCCCCTAATCACATGACTTTTAGTTATTATCTATTGACTTGCATTTTAGCCAATTAGTGCAGTGTCTGCCACTAGCCACGGGCATGATCACAATGCTATCTATATGGCCTACATGAGCTTGCTCTCCCCTGCTGTGAAAAGTAAATAAAATAGAGGCGGCCTTCAAGGGCTTAGAAATTATCATATGTGCCTTCCTAGGTTTGCTTTCAACTAGAATACCAAGAGAACAAAGCAAAATTGTTGATAAAAGTAAATTGGAAAGTTGTTTAAAATTACATGCCTTATTTGAAAAATGAAAGTTTTATTTGGACTTGACTGTCCCTTTAAATAAATATGTGTTCTAAATTATAAATAAAATAAACTAAATGTGATAATTTTTATCAAATGTTATTATCAAGAATTCTGTTTTTATTATCATATAGATGATTAAATAAATGTTTTGTATGCTAGATTTTGGTATATATATACAATATTTGTGTATGTCCCCATTAAGTAGACTCACTTCCATAGTAAATGATACATAATGTGCTGTGCAACGTATTAGCATACTGCTATAATCACTGGTTTATTATGTTAGAAAAGGAGAAATATCTATTTCTGAGTTTAGACCTTCTGGATATAAGGTCTGCATATTCTATATAAGCTCTGCCTCTCTCTTCAATATTTTTTATATCAAAATTACACCCCCTACAGTCATGTTTAATCTTTTTGTATTCCCCAGAATTTGAAATGTTTAACATTGTTTTGATGTACTGTTCAAAAGTGGTTGTATAGATGTGTATCTTGATTACCTCTTTCAATACAGGATAAATGTTCTCTTATACATTCTCGCAGTGTGCGTGTGGTTTCCCCTATATACTGTTTATGACAAGAACATTCGATTAGATAAATTACTCCTTTATCTTGACATCTCACTATGTCTTAAATTTTGTGTATATAGCCATTTTGACTTGATTTAATCTCTATACCATCTAGATTGTTAAAACAAACAAATAAGCCTTAACTCCTTATGTTCCTTGGGGCCCTCGGTAGAAACTAGGAATAAATAGAACTGCCATACTTATACAAAACTACTTCCAGCCACAAATAGAACTGCTACTTATACAGGAATTATTAACCTGTGACAAAAGGCATCTTGAAGAATTTAACCATTTACGAATAAGTGTGTGGTGCATATTAGAGTTTGAATTTGTTCAGAAACAAGACTTTATCTTTATATTTTATTTTATATTTTATTTATATTTTTATGGTTTATCAAAAATGAAATGTTTTTTAGCTGTTTTTAATGTACAAGGTCAAATATAATATGTTAAATATGAGTATCTAGGTGAGAGTTGTCGATAGAAAGTTGAATTGGATTTTGTGCGCATATAATCACTCATACAGTTGAAGCTTTGATAAATATCTTAAGGGAGACGTCCCTATATTTTTTGTGATAAGTTGATTATTTCTAAGGCAATCTATCTTTTTAATTGTTATTTACAAATATTTGTATCATATATGCTCCTCTAGAAGTAACCCTTTGGAGTCAATAAAGTTCTTTTTACATACATATGGTATCATCCTCCTGGTATCTTTGCTTCTTTTAGCTCTTTATCCCTACCCCCATTTTTTATTGTATAAGTCTGTATCTATCTGGGAAGAGATAGATTGGTATAGAGCTTAAAAGATACCTAATTGAATCGCTATAGCTAATATTTTGCTATATAGCCTATAGGTCACATTTCACACATCACATTAAATGCAGAATTGTATTGGCTGTGACATAATTTGTTTTCTTAAATCCTTCTATGCTACCAATGTCTCATTATGTAAATTGTCAATTTGTTTTTTTCTAGTCTCATTATTCATATATGTTTCAATTAATGATGTTTTTTTTATTTGCAATTCTTATTAAAAAGAAATGTGCAAGTCTCTTGTACTACCCCATTATATATCTTTTTTTTTTTTTTAAAGGAAAATAATGCAAAAAGCAAATGTGTTTATCTATTAATCTGAAAGGCACATTTGTCAAAACTACAGCCCCAACATATTACTTTAAACACACTTTGCAATAGAATGTGCATTAAAAAGCATCACGTAACTGGGTGCTGGACCCTAGACAGTTGATGATTGATGGATACAAAGCGTGCACTTGCTTGCCTGTCAATCAAACTTGTGCACAGCAGCATGTGACTCAATCAACATTACAAGGTGTAAGGGTGATAACTAAAAATGTAACTTTTATTCACCATCATTACAAATATATCTACATACAATGATAAAATAATTTTAAAAATCCAAAAAGGACAATTAATTTGTACAAGGCCACAGTACCAATCACATACTAAGTAATATACTAAATAGACATCTGAGGTTCAGTGATGATGGAATTAGCAAGAGTTGCTCTATTGTAGATGAATCACTGATTACAAAAGACCCCTATATAGCTGTGAGGACACAGTCCTCAAAAATCTATCTATACTTTCAGTGATACATGCACAGTTATTAAACTTGTTGAGTCCATACATCCAAGTACTGCAAAAATAACCTCAGAAAAGTAAAGTCACAACTAATCAAAATAAGCACAATAAATGTCTTGAACAGATTAAGGAGAATGCCTAATGCGCATTTCGTCAAAGGCTACTCTTTAATCTGTTCAAGACATTTAGGGATAGATTACAAGTGGAGCGATAATTTATTGTGCGCCCGTAAACAGACAAGTTCGCCCATTTACAGGTGCGCAATAAATAACCAGCCATTACAAGTGGCTGGTTATTGCTACTGCAAGCTCTCAGTAGCAATTAACGTTTATAAAATTAACCAGAGATCAGATCTCTGGTTAATTTGATAAATGTCCCCCAAACTTGTAGCATTTAAAAAAAAAACTGCACTTAGCAGATTTTAGTGGGTCTAAAGTTGGCAGCTGTAGGGTGTTAGAAAAAAAAACGGCACTGAAAAGTGCATTTACATTGCGGTCTAGGTGAACTGTGTGTTCCCTGTGTGTGTGTGTGTGTATATATATATATGCTTATATACATATATATGTATGTATGTGTTAATATGTGTATATACACACATTAACACATATGTATATAGTCAAATACATATATATTTACACTTTGCTGCCATCGCTGTGTGTCACGGCATGAGAACTAGGCTACAATTCTAGCCTATGGAAGCATGCTCTCATGAGCGCAATGCTTTCCAGCAATGCGAACACAATTTCGCGTTCACATAGCTATCAACTTTTAATACCAGCACACATTAGCATGCGCTGGTATTACTCAATAGACTGCAAATATCGTTTTCACAAAAGCGATATTTAGCGCTCCACTTGTTATCTGGCCCTTATTGGGCTTATTTTGATTGTGTGCTTTTTGGATTTGTATTGTATGTAAATATATTTTTAATAATGGTCAATAAAAGTTACATCTTATGTAATCCCCTTGCACCTGGGATGAAAGGTATTTTTAAGTGAGTGCATCTTTTCTTTTCTATTTTTCATATTATTCTTTAGGCATTGAGCCCCCCCACCTTTAATTGTAACTCCAATAGATAAGCAGTTGCCCTCTGTTGGGTATTTATGGGCTAATAGTATTTAATAATCCTTTATAAGTCAGTGATATAAAAACATACATTGATTTGTACCATGACAAATCCTCCTTGTTCACAGACCTCAGTAATGGTCTTTAAAAAATATGTTGCTGTTTAAACTTTTAAAAAAGACAAGGGAAATTCCTGATATCAGCTGTTCCTTAGCTGACACTGCTCTAACCCGATAGGCTTCATGAAAGAAAATAACTGCACCGTTTCACCCAGAAGTTCATTTAACAGATGCTTCAAAATGTGTAAGGAATTGAGTTTTGAATTCCTTTAACAGAGAGGTTCAAGCTGGAATGTTCCTCACTTTTTCTTTGGTGTTCAAATTTTATTTATCTTTGTTTTATAACAGATATATGAAAAATAAAAATTGTCTTAAAGGGAGAGTAAACGCCATGTAATTACAAAATATTTATGTTGTCTTGCTATAGAATGACATTTTAAAACAAATTAATATTTCGGTTGCTGTAGTTGTTTTATAAAAGCCAAACTCCACACACCATTTGCCTTATTTGGAGGAGCCAATTTGGGCTTGAATCTGCAGACAACAAGGCTAACCATGATCATTGTGTTAGTATAAATTACATTGTTTTGCAGTAGATATCAGTTAAAGCCAATTAGGGATAGATGTGAAGCAGGGTTAGCCTTGATAAGTCTGCAGTGTGCTTTTTCAGTACTGACAATTAGTACAGCCACATTTTTTCATAGCTAGATTACATAAAAATGGAGCAAAATTAATCATTAAAATATATTGCAAAATCTCAAGGTGTTTACTGTCAATTTAACCACCTGGCTTCAGTAAAATGTGTTGTAACCAAGGAGTTATGTAAACTTAAATCTATTTCTTTCTATATTTAACCCATGAACACTTACACCCCCTGTGCAATAAGTATATTTAACCCCTTGAGTCATACAGTACTTTGCCCAGCGTACTGTGTTGACAAGTACCTACATCTAGCACAGAGGCACATGCTGCACTCCCAACTGTCAGCTTAGACAGCGGGAGCCACAACCAGGGGGCAGAATGCCCAGTGCAGGAGGAGGAAGGGAGGGGCGGGATTCCCTACACTACCAAAAAATATTACCTGGAGGGGGGCCTTACACTACTTAAAAAAGTGATCTTGGGGGGGCGTCTGAAAAGTGATCAGGATCAGTCACTCTTTTCTGGGCTCTAGCTGAACCCTATTACAGCCAACTTTCCATATTTGCATCCAGAATTGAACTACTCTCTAGTAGTGCTCTATATCACCGAAACCAAGCTGTATTTTTGAAGCTGCAGCTCAAAATCAGACTATAGAGGCCCAATGTGGCGGCACCTAATAGGCAGCACTACCCCCAAAGACGTCCGAGGTACTTAGCTACAGCTGGACACATCAAAATACCTACCTGAGTCTCAGCATTATTAACCTTACATTTTCACAGACCTACAGTAAGTGAAGGATTTTAGTTTACAGCTAAATACGAAAACACAGTATAAACTCCTGCGCCATCTTGTTGTCAAAATGGCTGCCATGGAGGAAGCTGACATTGACGATATTTTCAGCAATATACATTGGTGCAGATTTGAAGAGCTTTGCTTACGCCTAATTGGAAAGGCACCACAAGACACACTTCTCTTGCAAAGCACCTTAACGACTAGCCACAGAGTCCTGAAAGTACGTTCATTAGAGAGACCGGAGCTGCAGAAGGCGCACATCTACGATGATGTTAACCCACCGAGCGACCTACAGCACAATGGACCAACCTTGGAGTGGCCGAACAACCCACAAACAGCAACCTCAAAGGGGATAGGCCTATCAATATTGGCAAAATCAGCTTCACACAGTATAGAGAGGAAGCTCTGGCTGACAACGACATACATGCAGACGGTCTTGGCCCTGTGGGATTTCGGGGGGTCCCTGGGTAGCCGGGATTGTAAAAAGTGTATCTTCTGAGTCTGCAGCATCCCAATACAATCCCAAAACAATTCTTTAGCAATTAGCAATTCTAATTCTTTTAGCAATTCTAAAAGACACTTGCTGGAAATTACCTACGTTAATAACAGGTACTTACTTTTACCGGACACCTTCAGGAGGCCTAAGCTTTCACGCAATCCGCTCCCTGTCTCATTCTGGACTACCCTTAGTACTGATGAGATACGAGATCACCAGGACTTTAATATAGCATATATCGCTATGCTCACAAAATTTTGGGGCTAAGAAACAAATAGTAATATAAGCCATTTAGCATGAATACCGTCAGAAAGTGGTAAAAGACACAAATACGGTAGTATGTTTAAACATTGCTGGTCTTGAAACAAACCTACTTATTGGTTGATGTTCTTGTTTTTGTTGTAACTTTAAAATGTATTATATTGTGTTCTTTGGTTGTTTGAGACCTATGGTTTATATGTTTTGGGCTAAATAGCACATTAAGGAAAAACTGGCCAGGGCAAGTAGAGACACCTACATTTATTTAACACTTCATAGAACTTGGGATTTATAGCAATATACTAATGTGCCCTTACATGCTCAGGTTGATGTGTCTCTTTCCTTATAAATATATATTATTAGGGTTTAACTGACATATCTTTTAGGTTCCATATAGCTTAGTTTTTTTAGATCTTGCGGCTCGCGGCCGGAGCTGTTGTGAAAAAGACAAGCCTGATACCACTTAAGGAACACTATCCTATGCCTGGATATATTTAGTAAAATATCTATGTTGGGCCAAACCCTCACACTAAATTAAAGGGACAGTCTAGGCCAAAATAAACTTTCATGATTCAGATAGAGCATGTAATTTTAAACAATTTTCCAATTTACTTTTATCACCAATTTTGCTTTGTTCTCTTGGTATTCTTAGTTGAAAGCTTAACCTAGGAGGTTCATATGCTAATTTCTTAGACCTTGAAGCCCACCTTTCAGATTGCATTTTAACAGTTTTTCACCACTAGAGGGTGTTAGTTCACATATTTCATATAGATAACACTGTGCTCGTGCACGTGAAGTAATCTGGGAGCAGGCACTGATTGGCTAGACTGCAAGTCTGTCAAAAGAACTGAAAAAAGGGGCAGTTTGCAGAGGCTTCGATACAAGATAATCACAGAGGTTAAAAGTATATTATTATAACTGTGTTGGTTATGCAAAACTGGGGAATGGGTAATAAAGGGATTATCTATCTTGTAAAACAATAACAATTCTGGTGTAGACTGTCCCTTTAAGGGCCTTTTAAGATAGTAGGACATTTAATACGCCCCATGTGATATAGTTCATCTTTTGAAACGATGGTCCAATTTTTTAGAAGCCCTGGTTCCAGATCTAATTTTTTTTTGTATCCCAGCCAACTTTATATTCCATATCACTATATCTGAGTAGGATGGGGACCGTGGCTGTTGAGCAACCATTCTATAACATCGATACAGTAAATTTCCAATAGAAAGTCTGTCTGTTGCATGTAGAAGTGTAAGACATATCATAGTTGTGTCGAGCTGTAGCTCTAGCATTGTTATTTTCTAGTTTATTATTCTACATATATCTAAAACAATGCAAGTGTTTTATTTTTTTGGGGGGGGGGGATCAGGGATGTTGCAGGGTAAGAAGAAATCCCTAAACTACAAAAAAATGTATATTTAAAAATAAATAAAAGCCTTAAACTGCATACTAGCAGATTGTCTGCCAGAGTCTAAGATGGTGGTGCCAAAAACCAATGGCAAAGCCACACATGTCTGCTGCTTCTGAACAAAGGGGATCAGAGAGAAGCTTTTACAACCATCAGTCTATTTACTGCAGTAGTTGTGTGCAAATAATTTCAGTGAAAACCAAAAGTTTGCAAAAAAGTTAACAATATTTTTATATGATCGTATTAGGCGGCCAAATAGTGGCATCAAATTTTCTAAATTGGGCCTAGATCAATACCATGGGTTGTCTACTTTAAATATATATATAGTTTTCACAGGTAAATAAAAAAAAACAAACGCTCTATTTCTGTTTACATTGAGTGATAGCAAAAATGCTAAAAATTCTCTGGTACTTTGGCCAAGTTTTTCTCTAAAATTCCCAGTAACAACGGGGTTAAAAGCTTTGGTAATTTCTTTATGAGCTCTAATGCATGCATATTAAAAATAATACAAAAATCAATAATAATACCAATAATAATATAATAACCTCTAATGTGATTTAAACTATGAACATATTACTAAGGTGCTATCTGGACGTTTAGCCTTTAGTAGGGTTACATTACACAGTGTCATCACATACATAAGTAGACTCTGGCTCTGATGATAAAAAACTCCCCAGAATGGAGAGAAATCACACAAAATCATTAAGCTTTATTTTTGAGCATAATATTGTAATGTATGTGTATCTCTTATTCGGACACCGGTGAGAGAAATGGCTCTCAAGGTAAAATTTGCATTTCTAAAATTCTTTGAAGGACCTCGCAGTACTCACAAGACCAGATCATCTTACCTGAGCGCAGAGCTTTAGATCATCAGGCCTTTAGTCTATCATAGGCTGAGATTAAAGGGCCATAATACCCAAATGTTTAAACACTTGAAAGTGATGCAGCATAGCTGTAAAAAGCTGATTAGAAAATATCACCTGAACATCTCTATGTAAAAAAGAAAGATATTTTACCTCAAAAGTTCCTCAGTAGCCACCTCCCATTGTAAAGGATTTCTAAGCAGCATTTTAGTGTGTTTGTCCTGGGACATCTGAAGGGACTAGCATCGTGCACTAACATATTATTTCACCAATCAGGTAAAGGAAGCTTACTATGAAATCTCATGAGAGTTAAGTCAAATCTCATGAGATCACAGTAAGAGTTCATGACCTCAGCACTGCTGATGCTGATTGGCTGCTGTTCATTTCTTCATTTTTTTTAATTTTTTTACCTGCAGCTGGGAGCAGCTGAGTATAACTTTTTACACAGAACTTACTCTGCTGAGCTGAGGAGATTGTGAGGTAAAATATCTTCCTTTTTTACATAGAGATGCTCAGGTGATATTTTCCTGTCAGCTTTTTACAGTTATACTGCATCAGTTTCAAGTGATTTAGCATATGAGTATTATGTCCCTTTAAATAAAAAAAATCAGTGTAAATCTTCAATGCACAGGTTTTTGTCTATAAGTAAGAACTAAAAATAGCTCTTATTAAGGGCATTGCCGTTCAGAGACAAGACTATTAAATATTATTACAATTGAAAAAGAGAAATAATATGCGTCTTGAAAGGTACTTAAAAGAGATATGAAACAAAACATTTAAATATATATATATTATATAATGTAATTCTGATAGAAAACTTTTTAAAAATTGTTCTATTTACTTCTATTACCAAATCTTTTTGAAGAGATACCTAGGTAGGTATCTGGAGCACTATACGGCAGGAAATAGGACGCCCATCTAGTGCTCTTGCAAATGGATAACATTCTTGCAAAACTACTGCCATATAGTGCTCCAGACTTGTGGTCGCTCCTAAACTTACAGCCTTGCTTTGTAACAAGAAATATAAAGTGAATAAAAGACAATTTGATAATAGAAGTAAATTAGAAAATTGTTTAAAATTGCACGATCTAGCGGAATCATGAAATAAAAATGTGGGGGTTTCATATCTGTGAAGGAAAGTACAAAAGCAGGATGCTCTTTCCCTAGACAATTTGGTTTCAGTCTTTTTTTTTTTTTAAGGTGTCTGTTTTATCATAATGTTGTAGAGAGAATTAAACTCTTGGTTTATCATAGACACGGGTGTTATGAAATAACAAACCAACTCTCTATGCAAATTACTTTCAACATTGATTTATTTGTATTTAAATCTTACTAAATCAGCTTCCATTCTGCATGTATTTGTTTTTAATCCCCATATGCATTACCTTTTTAAAACATTTTTATGAAATATTCCCGTGGCTTCTATTATAAATAAATCAACTTTTAGGATTTATGTAAACCATGTAGTCTGATTTTTAACTTTGTGCAATTATTCTGTCTGTCTTGTCCAGTCTGACCAGGCGAATACCCAAACCTATGTATAAGTCAGATATACCGTATATAATTACGTTTGATATAATAAATTCAAATGTTTTGTTGACCTGGTACTGAAAAAGTCAACTTCATGAGATCAATATCTATACTCCAAATTTCATGACGATGATAACATTAATTTGTGATTGTAGCTTTCTCAAAAAATTATCAAATGATTGCAATGAAAAATATTTTTTCATGTTTCAATAACTCAAAAAATACTGCACCAATTTAATTCAAATTTGCATTTATAACAACTTTCCAGTCTGTGATAAATTCCAAAAATGCAGCCAAATTTGTTCAGCCATTTCAAAGTACTAACCATTTAAAAAACAACCTACGAGATGGAATACTGTAACTGTACAAATGCACCGTTCTGCAACCATAACAGAAATGTTCATATAAAATGCAATTTGTTGTAAGTACTGAACTATAACAAAAAGTTAACAGTAAAACCACAACCCGACTTCCACAGATTTGCATGGTTTGAGAATGTTGTTACTTTTAAATCATTAGTTTGGTTTCTGCAATCTTGGTATAAAATCTCCCAGCAGTCTCTGCACAACAAATACAAACTGAGTAACATTATTAG
This sequence comes from Bombina bombina, assembly GCF_027579735.1. Taxonomy (NCBI): domain Eukaryota; kingdom Metazoa; phylum Chordata; class Amphibia; order Anura; family Bombinatoridae; genus Bombina; species Bombina bombina. Next base: position 163,456,100 of record NC_069502.1, read on the forward strand.
TCATATGTTAATAAAACAAAAATCACATTCTTAGACAGATTGTGATTTTTTTTCCCTTCTAATTACATTTACAATTCATCATTTTTGTTAGCACATTTAATATCTAAATGACTTGCTCTGAAGACTTTGTATGTTAAGTTTTCTTAATGTAAGACACAATAACATAAACATATATTTACCCAGGACCAGTTGTATTCCAGGACCAGCGGTATCCCTGCTAACGTTAGCCTTTTGTCTTCTAGGTGATCATCAGACAGATTTTCATGTTTAGTTTCCACTATGCAGTCAATTGATTGGTTTGTTGCAGAATTTATATCCATTACCAGAGAATAGGACGAGAGTGTGTTAAAATCTCCCAACTTTTTCACTGTATACTATCATTCTATCGTCAAGAAAACTTATTTACACTGATCATGTTTGCTTGCTAATTTTACCTGCACATATTCTTGGAATGGAAGCTAACACAGAAACATGAGACATGTCAGCTAGCACACTCTTTGCTTACAACTGCCTTCTCAAGTATTCTGGTCCAGTCACCAGCTATACTACGTACACAATGTGTTCCTTCTAGAGCATAAAAGCCACTTGGTGTTTTTTTTTTTTAAACTGTTTCTGCATTGGCTAAATGATTTATCCTTTAAAACAGGAGAAAGAAATGCAAAGATTTGTTAGATGAATATATAAAGAACAAGTGTTATGGAAATGAGCATATCATCTATCATCCACTGGTCAGTTTACAAGTAGTTTGATTTTGAAAGTTGATTAGTTTTGTAGCTAGAATAAGTTGTGTTTAACTTATACTCTAAGACACTAAGCAAAAAAAATAATGATTATTTTGATTGGTGGGTTAACCGGTGCAGTCAATTAAAATAACACGCCTGCATCTTAACAATGCCTGTATTTGAGTAATATATGGGAGAAAATATTCAGAGGCAGCTGTGATGTTTTTTCAAAGGATTTTTTCAAAACATTAGGGTTTTTATAATAGGCAAGTATTCATTTTTTTGTAAATTCCTTTTATTTTAAATAAGTGAATATATAATGTTGGAACCATGTCTCTTTAAGCATTGCACCAATCATACTATGGCATTCTAGAAGCACCTGAGTGTCCAATCACTTAAAAGGGACAGTATACACCAATTTTCATATAACTGCATGTAATAGACACTACTATAAAGAATAATATGCACAGAATGAATACTGATCTAAAAATCCAGTATAAATCGGTTTAAAGACTTAGCTCCCAGTTTAACTCTGTCGAAAAGGCTAGCTCCCCCTTCCTCTGCATATGAAAAGAGTCTTTACACAAACAGGAGCAAGCTGGAATAGGTATACCTCAGTATACTTTAAAACTTTGGGGCCTGGTTAGGAGTCTGAAAATCAGCACAATGTTATTAAAAAATAAGTAAAACTATACATTTTTACAAAAACACTACCAGATGCTATGTAAAAGGATCATCTACAAAACATTTATGCAAAAACAATCTAGTGTATAATGTCCCTTTAAAGGGACACTGAACCCAATTTTTTTCTTTCGTAATTCAGATAGAGCATGAAATTTTAAGGAACTTTCTAATTTACTCCTTTTATCAAATTGGCTTCATTCTCTTGGTATCTTTGTTACAGATATAGTCTATACCAAAGAGAGGATAGAGACTAGAAGGATGCACGTAGGTAGCACTTCTGTTCCCAAAAATATGAATCATAATTTGGATGAAAGCTTCATTGAATACCATCCAAAACCAAAGGGTTGATGTAGAAAATTAAAACATAACTTTTATTGACACTACAATAAATAAAAAGTATAATGTGTGAGTGTGTGCACTTTAAAAACACATAACAACTCGACCAATAATGGGGATGGCTTTGGGTATCTTGTGGTAAATTACCTAGGACCTTGAATACTGCTGAAGTATGTGAATATTGAGTAAATATTAAGTATTGTGGATCTATTAGGTGAATACTATAATCATATCCATCAGAATTACACACCAAACAGTAATTCAATATCTCCACATTTGGATTAATATCTTATAGATTTGAGAAACCGTAAAAAGGATTTATGTTTGTTGGATAAGGAGATTATTAGAGAGAGTATACCTTCTGAAGGGATAGTAGTTTCTATCTCTTATTTATATTCCCTTAAATCGTAAGAATGTCTCACACATTGGGGCCTAGTTATCAAGCCGTCAACCTCAAATACGCTGGAATTCCGCAGCGTATTTGTGGCGAGGCTGATATGTTATCAAAGGCTCGAGACCGGCAAAAGTAGAATTTTGTGACGTAAGCATCGATCCGCCGGACTCCGTCCGACACAGATCGATTCTTAAGTCACTCCAGATGTTCCGCACACAAGTGCGGCACATTCTCACTACTTTTGCTAGTTATCAAAAAACTAGCAGGTACGCTCGGCACTTTTACGGCCCAGCGTACCTGGTTTTCAATCCGCCACCCCTGGAGGCGGCGGATCCCATAGGAATCAATGGGAGTCTGACCATAGCGAAAGTCCAAGTTCGCTGCTGACAGACATCCCATTCATTCCTATGGGAGCTGTCTACACCTAACACCCTAACATGTACCCCGAGTCTAAACACCGCTAATCTGACCCCCCCCTACACCGCCGCAACTAAATAAAGTTATTACCCCCTAAACCGCCGCTCCCGGAGCCCACCGCAAGCTACTCTATACATATTACCCCCTAAACCGCCGCTCCCGGAGCCCACCGCAAGCTACTCTATACATATTAACCCCTAAACCGCCGCTCCCGGAGCCCACCGCAACTATAATAAATGTATTAACCCCTAAACCGCCGCTCCCTGAACCCGCCGCAACCTATATTAAATGTATTAACCCCTATCCTGCCCCCCTACACCGTCGCCACCTATAATAAATTTATTAACCCCTAATCTGCCCCCGCTACACCGTCGCCACCTATAATAAATTTATTAACCCCTATCCTGTCCCCCACTACGCCGCTGCCACTGTAATAAAATTATTAACCCCTAAACCTAAGTCTAACCCTAACCCTAACGCCCCCCTAACTTAAATATTAATTAAATAAATCTAAATAAATTAACTCTTATTAACTAAATGAATCCTATTTAAAACTAAATACTTACCTTTAAAATAAACCCTAATATAGCTACAATATAAATAATAATTATATTCTAGCTATCTTAGGATTTATATTTATTTTACAGGTAACTTTCAATTTATTTTAACCATGTACAATAACTATTAAATAGTTATTAACTATTTAATAGCTTACCTAGCTAAAATAAAGAGAAATGTACCTGTGAAATAAATCCTAACCTAAGTTACAATTACACCTAACACTACACTATACTTTAATAAATTATTCCTATTTAAAAATAAATACTTACCTGTAAAATAAACCCTAAGATAGCTACAATATAATTAATAATTATATTATAGCTATCTTAGGATTTATATTTATTTTACAGGTAACTTTGTATTTATTTTAGCTAGTTAGAATAGTTATTAAATAGTTATTAACTATTTAATAACTACCTAGCTAAAAGAAATACAAAATTACCTGTAAAATAAATCCTAACCTAAGTTACAATTAAACCTAATACTACACTATCATTAAATTAACTAAATAAACTACCTACAAATAACTACAATTATATACAATTACATAAACTAACTAAAGTACAAAAAATAAAAAAAGCTAAGTTACCAAAAATAAAAAAATAAGTTACAAACATGTTAAAAATATTACAACAATTTTAAGCTACTTACACCTAATCTAAGCCCTCTAATAAAATAACAAACCCCCCCAAAATAAAAAAAAATCCCTACCCTATTCTAAATTAAATAAATTTCAAAGCTCTTTTACCTTAACAGCCCTTAAAAGGGCCATTTGTGGGGGCATGCCCCAAAAAGTTCAGCTCTTTTGCCTGTAAAAGAAAAATACAACCCCCCCCAACATTAAAACCCACCACCCACATACCCCTAATCTAACCCAAACCTCCCTTACAAAAACCTAACACTAATCCCCTGAAGATCATCCTACCTTGAGTCGTCTTCACTCAGCCGAGCCACCGATGGAACTGAAGAGGACATCCGGAGCGGAAGAAGTTAATCCTCCAAGCGGCGCTGAAGAAATCTTCCATCCGATGAAGTCATCATCCAGGCGGCGCTGAAGAAGTCTTCGATCCGGCCGATGTCATCTTCAAAGAGGCGCTGAAGAGGTCTTCTATCCGGGCGAAGTCATCTTCCAAGCCGGGTCTTGAATCTTCCTTACGCCGACGCGGAACCACCTTCTTCACCGACGGACTACGACGAATGACGGCTCCTTTAAGGGACGTCATCCAAGATGGCGTCCCCTCAATTCCGATTGGCTGATAGGATTCTATCAGCCAATCGGAATTAAGGTAGGAAAAATCTGATTGGCTGATGGAATCAGCCAATCAGATTGAGCTCGCATTCTATTGGCTGTTCCGATCAGCCAATTGAATGCAAGCTCAATCTGATTGGCTGATTGGATCAGCCAATCGGATTGAACTTGAATCTGATTGGCTGATTCCATCAGCCAATCAGATTTTCCTACCTTAATTCCGATTGGCTGATAGAATCCTATCAGCCAATCGGAATTGAGGGGACGCCATCTTGGATGACGTCCCTTAAAGGAGCCGTCATTCGTCGTAGTCCGTCGGTGAAGAAGGTGGTTCCGCGTCGGCGTAAGGAAGATTCAAGACCCGGCTTGGAAGATGACTTCGCCCGGATAGAAGACCTCTTCAGCGCCTCTTTGAAGATGACATCGGCCGGATCGAAGACTTCTTCAGCGCCGCCTGGATGATGACTTCATCGGATGGAAGATTTCTTCAGCGCCGCTTGGAGGATTAACTTCTTCCGCTCCGGATGTCCTCTTCAGTTCCATCGGTGGCTCGGCTGAGTGAAGACGACTCAAGGTAGGATGATCTTCAGGGGATTAGTGTTAGGTTTTTGTAAGGGAGGTTTGGGTTAGATTAGGGGTATGTGGGTGGTGGGTTTTAATGTTGGGGGGGGTTGTATTTTTCTTTTACAGGCAAAAGAGCTGAACTTTTTGGGGCATGCCCCCACAAATGGCCCTTTTAAGGGCTGTTAAGGTAAAAGAGCTTTGAAATTTATTTAATTTAGAATAGGGTAGGGATTTTTTTTTATTTTGGGGGGGTTTGTTATTTTATTAGAGGGCTTAGATTAGGTGTAAGTAGCTTAAAATTGTTGTAATATTTTTAACATGTTTGTAACTTATTTTTTTATTTTTGGTAACTTAGCTTTTTTTATTTTTTGTACTTTAGTTAGTTTATGTAATTGTATTTAATTGTAGTTATTTGTAGGTAGTTTATTTAGTTAATTTAATGATAGTGTAGTATTAGGTTTAATTGTAACTTAGGTTAGGATTTATTTTACAGGTAATTTTGTATTTCTTTTAGCTAGGTAGTTATTAAATAGTTAATAACTATTTAATAACTATTCTAACTAGCTAAAATAAATACAAAGTTACCTGTAAAATAAATATAAATCCTAAGATAGCTATAATATAATTATTAATTATATTGTAGCTATCTTAGGGTTTATTTTACAGGTAAGTATTTATTTTTAAATAGGAATAATTTATTAAAGTATAGTGTAGTGTTAGGTGTAATTGTAACTTAGGTTAGGATTTATTTCACAGGTACATTTCTCTTTATTTTAGCTAGGTAAGCTATTAAATAGTTAATAACTATTTAATAGTTATTGTACATGGTTAAAATAAATTGAAAGTTACCTGTAAAATAAATATAAATCCTAAGATAGCTAGAATATAATTATTATTTATATTGTAGCTATATTAGGGTTTATTTTAAAGGTAAGTATTTAGTTTTAAATAGGATTCATTTAGTTAATAAGAGTTAATTTATTTAGATTTATTTAATTAATATTTAAGTTAGGGGGGGTTAGGGTTAGACTTAGGTTTAGGGGTTAATAATTTTATTACAGTGGCGGCGGCGTAGTGGGGGGCAGGATAGGGGTTAATAAATTTATTATAGGTGGCGACGGTGTAGGGGGGGCAGGATAGGGGTTAATAGGTTTAATATAGGTTGCGGCGGGTTCATGGAGCGGCGGTTTAGGGGTTAAACTATTTATTTAGTTGCGGAGAGGTGCGGGATCAGCAGGATAGGGGTTAATAATTTTATAATAGAGGGCGACGGTGTAGGGGGGGCAGGATAGGGGTTACTAGGTATACTGTAGGTGGCAGCGGTGTCCGGGAGCGGCGGTTTAGGGGTTAATACATTTATAAGAGTTGCAGCGGGGTCTAGGAGCAGCGGTTTAGGGGTTAATACATTTATAAGAGTTGCGGCAGGGTCTAGGAGCGGCGGTTTAGGGGTTAGTAACTTTATTGAGTTGCGGGAGGCTCCGGGGGCGCCGGTATAGGGATAGAACAGTGTAGTTTAGTGTGAGTGCTTAGTGACAGGCTAGCAATAAAGCTGGGAAAAAGCCGAAGGGCAGCGAGATCAGATGAGTGATAACTGTCACAGTCCGCTGCTCATCGCCCCGCGGCTTTTTGACAGCTTTATTTGATAACTTAGGCGTATTTTTTCAGGTCCGCGGCGGCGAAGGTAGGCGAGCTTAGGCGGGCGTATTGGGCCGGCGAAGCCAGAAAAGTAGACGGCTTGATAACTACCCCCCATTAACAGCTGTTAGTATGGGGACTTGTATCACAGGAGAATAATCCTGAATACCACATTTAATTACACTGGTTTTGGGCAATATCTTGGAAGGTTGAATATATATATAGGCCTTTCACTCTTTCGATTGGAATATTGACCCCAAATAATGTGATTCTATGTACGGATTTACCTCAATTTTGGGTTCTCATTACTAATTATGCAGTAAAATTATACTGTTTATACATATGTGGAGTAAATGATATGTACTTTCAATTCCATTATTTTGTTTGGTGGATTTTTTCAACTACTAAAATAAACTGGATATATACACATGTATGTAAAATATATTTGATTATAATTTCAACATGTATTGTTGTGAATTAATTGTTGTATAACATGCAACAGTGCTTGGTGTACATCCACACAGAATATCTTCTGAGATTGGGAGTTTATATTGTAATCAGTGGTAATGTTCAATTTTCACTGTTTTTTAAACTCAGGAGATAATGATCTAGCTTAACACTAATGTATAGTTACTCCCATAACTGAGAAAATTAAAGCTGATGACATAAGTTTTCAGGCTGTACTGATCGGCTATTGCATCTAATAGCCCTGCACGGTAATTTAGTTATCGCTGATGTTAGTTCATTGCTTTGCTTAGGATTGAATAACACAAAATATTTTTTTGTAATTCATAGGGTTTGTGTTTCTTATACTACAGATATTGGGGTGGTGTTGTAATTAAATTTATAATCACCCAAGAGTTACAAATATTACTAGATCGCCTTTAATTGTAGCTGTCAGCTCTTATATTACGGTGTTTCAGGTGCTATAATTAGAACAGCTTGTGTGAGACAAACTCACCGCTGTCATGTATAACCCACCTAAGTAACTCGCCGCTAGAATGTGCGGCATTCAACTTTTGATATGAGAAACACTAAGAAATATATGTTTAGTTAGTAAATTGTGTAAATTCAAATCCTGTGTATCTCTCTGTGCTGATCGGCTAAAGTATCAGATAGTACTGCTAAGAAATGTAATTGTTACAAATATTAGCCCACTACTTTGCTACGGATTGCATGTAGCAGAGTTAGTAGCACATAGTATCAGTGCTTATAAATAAACGCTATTTACAGATAAATTTTGAGTACTCTATTTGTACTTGTAATAGCCCACACAAATACACAAGCCTGCAAATAGTCGTTTTGAACAGTCAGCTATACGTAATGATATTGCCAATGCTGTGGCTGAAAACAGCCCTTAACATATGCTTCTATCAGCTTTTAAATAAACAACAATTCAAGTAGTTATCTGGTCCTTATATTGACCAAGCCACCACTAAATAAATATGATTATTCGAGTTGTTATGCCATTTAAAACAAACTAAACAGGGTATTAAGAGATACCCATCCCTAACATGTTTCGCCGATAGCGTTTCGGCTTTTTCAAAGGTGCTTGGTATCTTTATTTGAAATGCAAGAATGTAAGTTTAGATGCCGGCCCATTTTTGGTGAACAACCTGGGTTGTCCTTGCTGATTGGTGGATAAATTCATCCACCAATAAAAAAATGATGTCCAGAGTACTGAACAAAAAAAAAAGCTTAGATGCTTTCTTTTTCAAATAAAGATAGCAAGAGAACGAAGAAAAATTGATAATAGGAGTAAATTAGAAAGTTGCTTAAAATTGCATGCTCTATCCGAATCACAAAAGAAAAAAATTGGGTTCAGTGTCCCTTTAAGCAGTGTTACTTTATAGCCTATTGTTACCACAGGACGTGAAGCAAATTAAAAGGACATAAAAATACTCAGTGTTTGAACATTTGCCCTATTGCTTGCAAATAATTGTATGTTTAACCCTGCAAATGGAGTTAAACAAATAGTTAATGTCAGCTCCAGAGAAGCAATGCACTTCTGGGACCTAGCTGGACACATCTGGTGAGCCATGGACAAGAGACTTAAGCCTCCAAGCAAAATTATAGGAGCACATATATATCTAATAAATCTTGTATGCCTTCTGAACAACAAATCTGTGGGTTATAAACACGGTCTGTGCTTGCGGTGATGTCACAGTGAGGGCTGGCACATGCATGATGCAAAGAAGGCAGCGAGAAAGGCTGGATGTCTGTATAGAAAATTCTCCTGGGTATTGTCACGGCACACTGGAAACGGACAATTCAAAAAAATATTGCTTAAGTTTACAGATTAATCAAGACGCATAAGTTTATCTAGTGAAGTTCTTGGTTTTAAATGTTATTCTAACTTTGAGTACGAAAATTTTATTTTAAATTTTATATATATATATATATATATATATATATATATATATATATATATATATATATATATATATATATATATATATATATATATATATACCGGTATATGCTTTTAAAAAATATATTTATATAGCTATATATCTATATGTGTGTGTATATATATATATATATATATATATATATAAATTAATATAGATATATATTGTATATATACATTTATATCTATATATGTACATATATTTACTTCAAAGTGAAAAACAAAGGTAGCGAAAGTATTTCTATAAAAAAAAAAAAAAGAATATTCACTTTGTTTTTTAAAAGGGATATATTTTATGTCAAGGTGTTTGACTGGGAAAGGCTCTAAAGTATATATATATATTAGATAGATAGATAGATAGATATAGATACAAAAGAATAACAGGATGGCTCTATATACAACAGAGCTCAGTAATAATCAAGTATATATAGATCACTTGAATCTTAATAAATTATCAGTATGTTATATACTATGCAAATATAAAATAAATGAATAATAGTGTAATAGTAGAACAAAAAAAGGAAATGCACAATATCCACAAAAATTTGCCACACTAAATCGATGTTATAAGAATAGTTTCTTCATATAACGCTCCCCCCTTGGGTGTGCACTTACTTTAAGTTCCCTCAATCAAATGAGGTAAGGATGATTCGGTATCGCTGAGAGGTTAGGTACCCCCTGAAGCATGGATTCACTGGAACGTAGAAATTATTGTGTTTTTACAACTTGCCCCTTTTATTCTCTGGTAGATGGAAACTTTCGATCTCAATCCACGTAACATAAAAGAAGCCAAATTGAGATATATAGTGTAATACCGTTTAATGAACACACATTAAAGCAAGCGGGTAAATACAACTCACATTTAAAATCCTCAACAAATGAGGTATGAAATCAGCACATAAAATAGAGCTGGAAAAGAGCTATGTACTCAAGCAGGTAGGCTTTCTCAGTTCTCCAATCCCAAAGTATTCACAACAAAGTTCCGAGGTTTCCAGAGGGTTTTCCTTTCCATAACACAAAAAACCTTACGCGTTTCAAAGTGCTAAGTCTGTTTAAGTCCCTTCTTCATCAAGTTAGAGGGTTACCCCCTTTAGCTTTCAATCTTGTTTATTATATATATATATATATATATATATATATATATATATGTATATATACATATGTAAATATATATATATATGTGTGTGTGTGTGCGTATATATATATATATATATATATGTGTGTGTGTGTGTGTGTGCAGTGCACATACCTACAGTATATACAGAACTAACAGATATATACACATATATACATACACACATTTCCCTGTCAAACACTTTTAAAAACTTTTTATACATTTATTTTAATAATAAACATATTTCATATTTAATATGTATACATATGATTGTATTACTTTTATTTTAATATGTTTTACATGTGTTTTCTTATACTTTTATTGTAGTCCTAACATTTTTCTTCAGGTCTCACGTTGCGCTAACTTTTTTAGTAAAGTGGGAGGAGGTAACAAAAGCTTTTGTTACCTCCTCCCACTTTTTTATTACCTATACTGTTCCTGAGGGGAACATCTTTGGCTACAAGAGAATACAAAAATACAGCGCAGGAAATATTAACCTCCTAAGCTAACTTTTTTTAGTGCTTTTTGTGTTGGGCTCATGCACAACACATCATTTTCATCTTTAAATATAAGCGGTTTCGCGCGGCTGTGCTATCTTTTGGAAGTATGAGGCACACTAAACGCTAAACATTCTTTGGTTATTCAGTTTTACCATGGAATGTCTAGCGATATTGATAGCGCACCCTGCTCCCCTTGTAATTTAGGCCATCGTTATTTTAGTGATGCCAAAGATTTGTTTGTAAGCTGCATGAGACAGGGAATTATTTTATTCAAGGTCTAGGCAATTCTGTTATTTAGTAAAATTTAGGTATGCATAGAACATTTTTGGCTGATGACAAAGTTTAGGATGTTTTAAGTTCATTTCCATGGTGGATGGGTACTAAATACAAATAATTAAAAAAAGAAAAAGCTAAAAACATATGAAAGGGTTAATGGAGAAAGTATCTGTTTTTAAATGTAGGATTCTGCATTTTTTTTTAACAAATCCCTCCTATCTGATAACCTCCATCCATCCATTTTTTTTCTTTTATTTTACATGTATATTCTGGAAACTCAGTATTGGTCTGCCAGAACATGCAGATTAGGAAATATATTGTAAACCATATTGCAAAGTGAAAAAGATACATATTTGTTGTTTATGGCTTGTATAAGGGAACACAGTGAAAACAATATTGTTTATACACAGTGGTATCTTTACTGCTCAATTAACCTGTTTTTTTTCTTAATTGTTGAATGAAATAATAAAGTGCATGAACCAAGGTGACTGTGTATTAGCCAGTTATCCTCACAAAGAGTTTAAACCCTAGGTACCTGCAAGCAGAATAATGCTTTTGAGAAGATAGATGAGCAACAGTTTGCAATACAGAGAAACACCCATTCCTTCCTCACTTAGGCCCCTATATTTAACACATTGACGATATATTGTAGAAAAGGGAGCTGACCTGCAAAATGCCGGGTAGTGGCAATGTGTCTCCCATAGGAAATAATAGGGATTGCGGCTTCTGCCTAAACTCTGCTGACATCACCACTTGTCGGCACTATCAGCACAGGCGCTCACTGAAACCAAGCACTAATTCTGTCTGCACAGCATACTGCACTAGGGTGTATACCCACTGTAATTCTGCACTAAATATTGATCCGCACGATGTTTCCGGCTCGCCGCAAACATAAGTTAAGAAGCAGCAGTGATAAGACCGCTGCTCCTTAACTTATCCACCACCTCTTAGGTTGATTGACACCCCCTGCTAGTAGCCGATTGGCCGCAAATTTGCAGGGGATGGCATTGCACGCATTTCACTAGAAATGCTTGTGCAATGTTAAATGCCGACAGCGTATGCTGTAGGTATTTAACAATGCAGGGCGGACATGATTCGTTATAGCGAATTATGTCTGCCCGGGGTTTGATAAATCTACCTCATAATATGTTAGTGTACATTTACCATGAGTGCACAATCATATACATGTATTTATAAGCACACATATATAAACAGTCATATACACATTTACGCTGTCCCATACCCCTCACACACACCCTCCAATGCCCATCCCCCTCACACACACCCTCCAATGCCCATGCTACTGCTCTCTTCACCCTTCAATGCCCATTCTCCCTCTCCCCTCCCATGTCCATAGCCCTTCTCTCTGCCCCTCCCATGCCCCTTCTGTTATTATCCCCCCAAGTCCTCTTGGCACTCTAACCTTAGTACTAATTTTGGTGCTCTCTCCCCCTTCCATGCTCATTCTCTCTCCCCTTTTATACTCATACACCTTCTCTCTCCTATCCCATGTGCCTTCTCTCCCCCACTTCCATGCCTCTTCTCTCTCACTCCTTTCATGCCCTTTTTCTCACCCCCTTTTCATGTCCATACCACTTATCTCCCAAAAAGCCCCTTCAGCACTCTAACCTTAGTGCTAATGCCAACATGCAGCATATTATGTAATATCCTCTGCTTCCATCCCCGATCGGCTGCTACGCATCAGAATGTTCTGTGGGGAAGCCTGGCAAAACACAAGCCAGGATCTCACAAGGACCAGGCACGGGTACTTCTCAAAGGGAGAGGGTTCTGTGTGACTGATGTGAGGCTAGTCAGGGGAGATCTTTGACCTCCCTACAGACCTTTTATAATGCTACAATGATCCTCTGGTGCTGTGTGTATGGGGGTGATTAAGGGGTGCCCATCCCCCCCCAAAAAAAACCCTATCTTAAAAAAACTACTGCTTGTGCAATGCCACCCCTTGAAGATTCACGGCCAATTGGCAGCTAGCAGGGGGTGTCAATCAACCAGATCGTACACGATCGGGCGGATTGCTGTCCGCCGCCTCAGAGGAGGCGTATGAGTAAAGGAGCAGCGATCTTAAGACCGCTGCTTCCTAACTCCTGTTTCCGGCGAGCCTGAAGACTCACGCGGAAACAGATGCATTGGGGCCGATTGACTGTTTGATAAATCGGCCCTAAGTTCTATTGCAGTGTCTTGTTATGTTTCTTATGCAAATCTACTGCATTTACTGGTCCTGTAATCCATCAACACTATCCATTTGTATTAAAATAGTCATGTGAGCACATTGAAATAGGAATTTTAATACTTAGTCATTTGTTCACCTACAAAATGACGGTGCTTTAAAAATAATTACATGTCACCCACCTGGCACTCCTTTAGAGTGACATTATCACTTTTAAAGGTCAAAGGCAGTGTTACTCCAAAACCCATAAATAAATCCCTTATTTGCAGGGGTTGACAAAATATCATCAATACACAATGCCCTTAAGGCAGTAAACTATTCCCCTTTGTGGATAAACCATTTTTTAATTTTTTTTTTATTTAGTGACAAAGCATCTGTCTGCTTTGCTTAATGTGTCACCTTGTACGGATAAATATGTGCCTAAAACCATTTTAGTGTACATGGAGAATGAATGCGGATTTCAACAGTGTGTGTTTCTCTGGTCATTTTTAATTTTAGAAATGAAATAATTAACTAATTAGTAATTAACTCATTTGAGTGAGTGTGTAACATCTCCCTCTACATTTTAATTCAAAGTACAGTTTATTTAATTGATTTATATAATAGTTCATTTAATCAATCCCCTTCTAATTTTGTCTTTTCTGTTTCAGAAGCAAGGGGATTTGTTTATATTAAATGTTAATATATTAGTACAGTTTTAGTTTTCTCTATAACCACAGTCGTGGTTTGTAAAACTATTCTAGAATTGTATTTTTTACAATGCAAATAAAGGAATATGAACAACAGATTAATTTGAAAGCACACATGGTTAGTAGCAATATTATTACCTTAACAATATTTGTCTCATTTGTCTAATTTTACTTAAGAAAACGTTTTCTTTTTTTGTGTGTGTGTCTTTTTGTAAGTGTTGTCCTAAGGCTTTGCAATAAAATGTTCTATGTGTGTCCTGTTTCCTTGTCTTTGCATATTTGTTATGTTCTAAAAAATACTACATATGGGTAATACATTATCACTAGAAATCACATAATTATCAAAGCATATTTTGAAATCCAATCTTAAGTACATGCACTGAAGTTTCCAAGTAACGAAGAGTTTTTCATTTGTACAACTACATTTAATCCTCAGTTTCATCCAGCACAGTAATTTGCTTCACTTTATAAATGCAATCCGTTTTTCTCCCCTTCGTTTCTGGTGTATTTTATTTTGTGTTTGCTTCCACATCCTCTAGGATTTTCTTATAATTATATTTGTGTCTAGGCCTGTCAATTCACTGTCCTTTTTTCACCCCTTTTTTTGTTTCCAAAATAACACACATGGCGCTGACCATTCCTCCCTTTAACCTTTTAACCTTGGGAGCCTATTTTATTTTTTTGTTGTTGCTATTTTAGACCGAGTCTTAAAGGGACAGTATACACCAATCTTCATATAACTGTATGTAATAGACACTCCTATAAAGAAGAATATGCACAGATACTAGTATAAAACCTTTAAAAAAAAACTTACTTAGAAGCTCCCAGTTTAGCATTGTTGATAAGGTAGTCTGGGGCGCACACTGAAAGGGGCTGGGTAAACAAAAAGAGCAAACACTCCCCCCCCCCCCCCTTCCCTGCATATGAAATGACAGATAACACAAACAGGAGCCATCAGTAGTCTGTAAACGCGAGTATACATCTGACACTGTGGGGCTTGGTTAGGAGTCTGAAAATCAGTACAATGTTCTTAAAAATAAACAAAACTAAACATTTTTTTAAAAACACTACCAGATGGGCTATATAAATGGATCATCTACAAAACATTTATGCAAATAAAAATCAAGTGCACAATGTTGAATATGGTTGTAATTAGTAGATCAAGAGACAATGATGATAGGACATCTAGCAAAAAAATATATAAACAGTACCATGATAGGGCATGCAGCAGCAGGGCCGGATTGGCCTACCAGGATACCAGGAGATTTCCCGGTGGGCTGCAGCAGCTGGGGCTGGAAAGTTACACTTTAAAGGAGTGATTAATGAATGCAATTGGTTTGTAGGATTACTATATAATAGCAATCTGACATTTTTATTTAATACAAAGTTATATTTAATTATGATTAAAAAATATTGGGAAAGGAGTGTCCCAGTAGTCCCTATGAGAAAAATGGGGCATGTGCCTTCTACCGACTCAACAGAAAATAGGGCTGGTCTTCATATTTTTCCAGGGCTGCTTTTTATTCCCAGTCCGGCCCTGTGCAGCAGTCAAGATAGTCAACAATAAGATAAAGGTCCATTTCGCCCTTTTCACCTTTAACCTTGGGAGCATATGTTATTTGTTGTTGTAGCTATATTTGAACAAACGTTCATTATGTATCTACCAAAGCAGGAGCCATATCTCAGCAAAGTGAGGGATAAATTAAAACCACACTTTAACCACTTAAGTACCAGAGTAGGCTGCAACACATTTCTATGGATGACAACATGGTGAAAGCTCCACCCCAAGGCTGAGAGTCTAAAGTCTTGAATGTGGTTGTAATTGGTAAACCATAAGAAAATGATATGACATCTAGCAAACAAAGATATAAACACTAAAATGAAAGCACTCAGCAGCACCAGGTATATTCTTCTCATCCTTTATTTCATGGCAATGCGTTTATATTCTGTCATATACTGTAGAACAAATTAAATGAACAGTTGGGTCAAAAATTATTTTATTTGTTTGTATCTTATGTATGTGAATGAATTACAATATAATATATTGCCTTACATGACACCAGAGCAGATGAGCCTTTCTTAAAGGGATATGAAACCCAAAAATTTTATTTTCTGAATCAGACAAAGCATACAATTTTGTCTTTTATAACATATTTATATGCAACGCAAAATAAATATTATTGTTTAAAAAAGCATGCAACAACAGCTGTTTAAATTCAATAAAATAAATAAATTAATATTCATTTATACAAGAAAATGCATAAATATACATGTATCAACATAGCTCCTATACACCAAGATTACAAGTTGTGCGCTAAACCGGGTGCGTAAATAACGCAAAAAATGAGCGGTATCTCACTCTCCATAGTGCTGCCATTACAAGTTTCACAAAAACCTTCTTTTGTTGTGCGGTATGGTGAGAAAGTGTTAGAAAAAACTAACACCTGCGATTGCAGAATGGCGATCGCCGTAACGCAATCCCCATTGATGTCTATAGGGAAAAGAACGTTACGTTAAAACCTAATACCCTGATTCAATCTGTATTTGCGTCAATGGACGCAGAAAAAGCATTTGACTGGCTAGATTGGTCATTCCTTAGGCAGACTCTCATACAGTTCGGTTTCCCCACCAAATTTATAGGAAATATATTTGCCCTTTACAGCCGACCTAGTGCTAAAATTGCATTAAATAATGACCTATCACCCTCAATCCCAATATTGAATGGCACTAGGCAAGGATGCCTGCTTTCACCCTTGCTGTTTGTGCTGGCAATGGAAGTCTTGGCTACTAGAATCAGACAAAATGTCAAAATTGAAGGTATCCAAATAGGTCCTAGGGAATATAAAATGACCCTATATGCAGATGACATATTCCTAACGTTGTCATCCCTGAACCACTCAATTAAATTTCTTATGGAGGAACTAATACTATATGGATTGCACTCCAATTTTAAAGTGAATGCAAGTAAGTCTTTATTTCTGGGTTTGGGCCTCGTCCAAGTTGAAGTTGACAATATAGAATGGACTTATGAATTTAAACACCAAAAAATATCTATAAAATATCTAGGAGTATATATTTCCACATCCCCTCATCATCTCCTTACACTTAATTACTCATTGTTAACTAAAAATATTCAACAGGAACTACGTTCCTGGCAAAATAAAACTCTGTCCTGGGTAGGAAGGATAAATGCGGTTAAGATGTCAAAAGATATTATATATTTTTGAAACTATCCCTATAAACATTTCAGAATCCCAGCTTTGTGCACTACAAAAAATCATCAATACATTCATCTGGCAGAATAAAAGACAAAGGATAGCTAGGTCTACTATGTACCATACAAGAGACAACGGTGGTCTAGGTGTACCACAGTTAAAATACTATAGATGGGCCGTATTTCTCACTCGGATAGTGAATTGGTGCAGGCACTCCTCACACAAGGAGTGGGTAGTGCTAGAACACACTCTGGCTAGTGTTTTGCAATTAGGAGGGAGCTGCTGGATCCCCCCTCAAAACCGACAATTAGGACAGAATGCTTCCAGAATGACTTTAGAGACATATAAAATATGGGACAAACACCTCACAAAGATTCTGAACATCTCCTCAAGTACTTCACCACTGACCCCTCTGGCCAATAATCCCAGCTTACCAATACCATTGGTCCCAATCACAAACCCTTTTGCCACACTATCCGATACACCCAAATGTATGACTTACAAAACAAGAAAATAAAGCCCAGGGTGGAACTGTCGGATTGTTTTGGGGGGATATTTGGTCACTGGTTTAGATACCACCAACTCACACACTATATTAATTATCATGTAGATAAAGGCAATATACTTCAGCCTCTCACGGCTTTTGAAACACTCTGCCACATGAGCTCTTCTAAAAAGGGCACATTATCCTTAACTTATAAACTACTCTTGCAGCACCACTCTAGGAAGTTACCAACTTACACAAGTAAATGGGATATGGAAATGCAAAAATCACCCTACACATGAGGACTGGAAGCACATTTTTCAAAACATAAACAGATACTCTTCATCAGTGCAAACGCAGGAGATGAACTTCAATGTAGGTGGTACTTCACACCATTTAGATTATCCACAATATTTAAGAATACAACAGCGATTGCTGGAGAGAATGTGGGAACCCAGGCACTTTTATACATATATGGTGGGACTGTCCCCTCATGACCCCATTCTGGGTAAATATCATAGGTGAAATTAAAAAGGTCATAGGAATCACACTGCCATTCGACCCAGTTGTACTCCTATTTAATAAATTCCCTAAGGTGCATTTCAAACTTAGACGTCAGCTACTATATCTCATGGTTAATAGTGCAAAAAGGTTAATACCCCAGAATTGGAAGCAAACTAGGCCCCCCACCATGGAAAAATGGAGAGAAGTAGTATCCACTACAATATTACTAGAAAAGTATCACTTTGTTATTTCCAAAAAGATTTGATGAGTACTTATCTATCTCTTTTTTGTGGGAGGAATATTCTATATCATACAATACTGTGAATATTAATAGGCAAAGTATATAGTCTGTTGAACATTGTTAAAAATTACGTTAACTATATGGAGCTTATAATGAAAAGATTTCACTTTATTCATTCTTTCTGTTTATATCTCACATGAATATGGACTCACTTCTTTTGACCAAAGTTTATTTTGTTTCCTTATGATTTGTTTTCCCCCACATTTTATTTGATTCATGATGTAAAAACTGCAAAAAAAAAAAAAAAAACGTTGCCCCCCACATCGCAAATCACTAAATTAAACTACTACCCCTAAATCTAACTATCCCCTATACTTTTAAATTAAATTTACAATATAACTATCTTAAAATAAATAAAAACTTACCTGTGAAATAAAAAAAACAAGATTAAACTATAAATAAACCTAACATAATTATTTTATGAAAATAAAATAAACAAAAGCTAAAAAAAAACTAAATTACAAGATTAAAGAAACCTAACACTATGTAAAAATAACAAAAATCTAACATTACTAAAAAAAAAACCCCCACTAACATTACGAAGAAAAATAATCTAAGAAAAAAAAATAAACGAAATTATCCAAAATAACAAAAATTAAACCTAATCTAATAGCCCTATAAAAACAAAAAAGCCACCCCAAAATAAAAACACTGCCTAACCTATCAATAAACTACCAATAGCCCTTAAAAGGGCCTTTTGTAGGGCATTGCTCTAGGTTAAGCAGCATTATGACCTAAAATAGTTACAAAGTCCCCCCTTAAAGTAACACCACCCCACCCAACCAACCCCCCAAAATAAAAAACTTAAGTCTTAATAAAACCCTAAGCATTTGCATGGGCATTGCCCTTAAAAGGGGATTCAGCTCTTTTTCACCCCAGAAAATCTACTCACAGTTCCTGAAGTCCGGACATCAATCTTCATCCAGGCGGCAACATCTTCCTCCATCGCGGGGTCATCTTCTATCTTCATCCCAGTGGCGGCGTGAAGCTGGACCGGCTGCAACGACAAGTTTTTTCTGTAATGTTAGATTTTTTTTTTTTTTGCCGTAGTATTAGGTTTATTTAAATTTGTAATTTAGGTTTTTTATTTTTTCGTAGTGTTAGATTTTTTTAATCATGTAATTTAGGATTTTTAATTTGTAGTTTATTTTATTTTATTAGAATAGTTAATTTCTAGTTTAATCTTAATTTTTTTTTTATTTCACAGGTAAGTTTTTATTTATTTTAAGGTAGTTATATTGTAACTTTTAATTTAAAGTTAGGGGGGTGTTAGGTTTAGGGGTTAATAGCTTAATTTAGTAATGCAGAAAAAGGAAATATCCAAAGGGGATTTAAACCGTCGGTCCAGGGTAATTTTCCTACCCCTATATCAAGCCTGAATTCCGGTAAGCAAAGGGGACCGGGGATATACCCCTCCTCCCCCTGTTTGGTTTTTAGTAAAAGCAAGATATGGGGAAACAACAAGTTGGTGTTTGGTAACCCACTCTAGGAGCGGTAACACCTGGTCTCATCCGCTGTCTGATCTGTCGAGGTATGCGGCAAACATCTATGACTTGCAGTGGAAATTCAATGATTTCCTTGAATCATTGAATTTTGCTTTCACATTTCATTCACATTTCATGTCAGGTTGATCGCACTTGTGTAAATGTGATCAGGTTAGTGCACGAGTATGGGTGTAAGTTTTTTTTACAAACATAAAAATAGAGAAACGCACTCAACTGAGACAGAATATGAGCTAGAAAAACTCCTGTGCTTGTTCCCAAGGCCAATGAGGGTGCAGTCTCTTTTAGCACACTATGCCTTTCACAGAGAAAAAATATCCTGTAGCATATCAGTCTGACCCTGCCCAATGACAGTCCAGTGCCGAAATACCAGGCAATTTTTCAATGAACATGAGCTAGAAAAACTTCTGTGCTTGTTCACAAGACCAGTGCCACTCAGGGTGCAGTCCCTTTTAGCACACTATGCCTTTTACAGAGAAAATATATCCTGTAGCATATCAGTCTGACCCTGCCCAATGACAGTCCAGCGCCGAAATACCAGGCAATTCTTCTCTGAACAAGAGAAAGCAACAAACCCCAGAGGATCGTTTCGTCCTCCCTTGGGCCTCGTCAGTGAGGTGCAGTTGCATCTCTCTAGGGCATGTGTGCAAGGAGTCCACATCTGGCTTCCCCTTTTTACTCTTAGGGAGACCCAAGAGTAATTTTCATACAAACATAAAAAACAGAGATGCACTCAACTGAGACAGAACATGAGCTAGAAAAACTTCTGTGCTTGTTCACAAGGCCAGTGCCACTCAGGGTGCAGTCTCTTTTTGCACACTATGCCTTTCACAGAGAAAAAATATCCACAAACACCCATCGTCATGGCAGAGAAGGTACCTGACAGTGCCTCATCCTAAAATGAGGCCTCTGGACACCTCCCAGACAGTAAGGATGAGCCAAATGAAATGCCCAAATTAGGGCATATGTATGTAGATTTTCCACATACTCCCAAGAACTCTTCTCAGGACCATACTGCTTCTAGTGAAAAAGGTACTCATTTTTGACAGCGCAAATCCCAGAATTAAGAATAGATTCTGTCTAATATTTACAATCTCCATTCATAACAACAGACAGAAGGGAGGGAGTACAGGAATGGAAAAGGTTAGAGACAAAGCTTTGAGGTGCAATGTATGACATACAAGGTGGAACTTGTAGGAGACGGGCAGTTGTAAACGATATGTCACAGGAGTTTTCTGAGCTAAAAGAGAAAGAAAGGCTCCACCAAATCTTGTGGGCACAAGTAAGTCATTTTTTTTTTTTTGTGGATAGCCACACTTTATCTCCTACACAGTAAACTGGAGCAGGTTGATACTGTCTATATTTTTCTGGGGACGTTTTTAGTTTTATCTAAAATAACACCTCATTTAAATTTGTAATTTAGGTTTTTTATTTTTTCGTAGTGTTAGATTTTTTTAATCATGTAATTTAGGATTTTTAATTTGTAGTTTATTTTATTTTATTAGAATAGTTAATTTCTAGTTTAATCTTAATTTTTTTTTTATTTCACAGGTAAGTTTTTATTTATTTTAAGGTAGTTATATTGTAACTTTTAATTTAAAGTTAGGGGGGTGTTAGGTTTAGGGGTTAATAGCTTAATTTAGTAATGCAGAAAAAGGAAATATCCAAAGGGGATTTAAACCGTCGGTCCAGGGTAATTTTCCTACCCCTATATCAAGCCTGAATTCCGGTAAGCAAAGGGGACCGGGGATATACCCCTCCTCCCCCTGTTTGGTTTTTAGTAAAAGCAAGATATGGGGAAACAACAAGTTGGTGTTTGGTAACCCACTCTAGGAGCGGTAACACCTGGTCTCATCCGCTGTCTGATCTGTCGAGGTATGCGGCAAACATCTATGACTTGCAGTGGAAATCCTCTTTCTTTGTTTAATACAAAATTCTTCCTCCTCCGATCGAATCCTCTGTGTAAAAGCGGTTACAATCTGTGTGTGGGAAGTCCAAACGTTGTGACGTCACGGAAGATGCATGTGTGGCCTGCAATTGGCTCAAGTCTGGAGGTGTGGTTGCCCAGATAGTTAGGGAGCCCCAGTGCTCTGTATAAGACTAAAAAATAAACGGATATCCACAGCAAACCAGCACCAATATCCAGTTAAAAGGTATTCCTTTATTCATCAAAGATAGTTAAAAAGTTCAAACATGGCAATACAAAACAACGTGTTCTATACAAAGTAAGCAGCCAAGGGTATAATGGTCTGACCGGTTTCGGTCCTTATGACCGTAATCATTGTAAGGACCGAAACCGGTCAGACCATTATACCCTTGGCTGCTTACTTTGCATAGAGCACGTTGTTTTGTTTTGCAATGTAGGGGGCCGGCAGTTTAGTGGTTAATACGTTTAGTTTTTAGTTTATTAATTGGGATGTGGGGGGGCTGGTGGTTTAGGGGTTAATATTTTATTATAGTGTTGGCAATGTAGGGGGCGGCGGTTTAGGGGTTAATAGGTTTAGTTTATTAATTGGGATATGGGGGGGCTGGTGGTTTAGGGGTTAATATTTTATTATAGTGTTGGCAATGTAGGGAGCGGCGGTTTCGGGGTTAATAGGTTTATTATAGTAGTAGCGATATGGGTGGGTGGTAGTTTAGGGGTTAATAGGTTTATTTATTAGTTGCGGGGGCCAATAGTTTAGTGGTTGATAGGTTTATTTAGTGTGGGCGATGTCGGGGAGCGGGGTATAAAGAGCTAATAACTTTATTTAGCATCAGTGATGGGGAGGTGGTAAATCGCCATAGAACAGTCTAACAATGATATTGAGTTGGTTGTTTGTTCCTGTGAGTGTGCTTCTCTCTGTATGCATGTATGTATGTACTGTATGTATGTAGTAACATAGTAAATAAGTTTGAAAAAAGACAGAAGTCCATCAGGTTCAACCTATACAAATCTTAATATACTTACAAAAAAAGATCCAGTTTAGCTCAAATGAATCCCATTAAAAAGGTGACCCATTTAACACAAGCAATCATATCCGTGAATTCTGTTTTTAGCTAGACATGTATCTAAACCATTTTTAAATGTATCTAAGATATTGGCAGTTACTAGATCCTCAGGTAATAAGTTCCACTATTTGATTGCTTTTACAGTGAAAACACGTTTATGTTGCAGGAGATTAAATCTCTTTTCTTCCAGCCTTAAATTGTGACCTCTTGTATATGCCTTGAATATATTTATATAAAGTAATCATGTCACCTCTCAAGCCCCTTTTTTCGAGAGAAAACAGACCCAGTTTGCCTAATCTCTCCTCATAGCTTAAATACTCCATTCCCCTTATTAGCTTTGACAGAGTAGTGAATAGTGACAGAATTATGCTTTCCTCCCTTGCATCAAGGCCTATTTTAATACATGCTAGTATCTTATTAGCCTTAGAAGCAGCTACCGGGCACTGTGCACCATCTTTAGCTTGTTATCTATTACTACTCCTAAATCCCATTCCTCCTCTGTTTGGCTAAATTTAGTCCCATTTAAATAATAGATTGCCTGCTTATTTTTACTTCTAAAATGTAGAACCTTGCATTTTCCAGTATTACATCTCATTTTCCATTTACCTGCCCATTCTTCTAACTTTTGTATATCCCCTTGTAAAGCAAGTTCATCCTTGCTCTAAATCATTAATAAAAATATTAAATAGAACAGAGCCCAGTTCTGATCCCTGGGGATTCCATTGATTACCATTGTCAAATTTGAGTATGATCTGTTTACTACTACACATTGCTCCCTGTCTTTTAGCCAGTTATTTATCCATGAGCTAACATTAATCTCTCATATGGCACTGTATCAAACGCCTTTGCAAAATCTAACTATATCACATCAACTGGTCCCCCTTTATCTATATCTTTACTTACTTCCTCGTATAATCTATTTAGATTAGTTTGACATAATCTTTTTCTCATAAAACAATGCTGATTTGAACTCATAATCTTGTTTACATGAATATACTCCTCAATATAATTCTTTATAATCCCTTCAAGTATCTTCCCCACTATTGATGTCAGACTAACTGGTCTATAGCTTCCTGGATCAGCCCTGCTTACCTTTTTAAAGAGTGGTACCAGGTCAGCTTTACTCCAGTCCTGGGGTACTATGCCTGAGGATAATGAGTCTTGAAAAAATAAGAGTAGAGTTTTGTCTCTTGGGTGTATTCTATCTGGGCCTGGAGTTTTATTTGCCTTAATATTATACAGTTTTTTTTCCTGATATCCTCTAGAGATAACCCAGTTAATGGTATGAGCTTGTATGTTCGAGTTTGTTTCAAAGTATCTCCCATGGGTTCCTCTCTTGTGTATGCTGAAGAAAATAACTGGATTAGTACCTCAGCCTTCTGTCACAATCAATCATGCTGCCCTTCCCATATTCGAATGTACCTATATTGTCCTTCTTAGATTTTTTTTATATTTACTTAAAAAACCTTTTAGGGTTTGACTTCAAATCCTTTGCAATTAATCTTTCATTTTTAATTTTGGCTAATTTGTTAGCTTTTTTGCATGCTTTGTTATACATTCCTTATATATTTCCTTATATTCGGTATGTTGAATCTGTACTATTTTCATTGAATCATTTAAATGCCCTATATTTTACCTTAATTTCTCTTAACACATTTCTATTTAGCCACATTGGCCTGGATTTATTTCTTTTACTTTTATAACCATAAGGGTATTTGTTGATATGCATATTTATTTAACAATGTTTTGATATCCGTTTATCCGTTTGTACCAATTTATGTTATTTAACTATTTCCTTGAATCATTGAATTTTGCTTTCACATTTCATTCACATTTCATGTCAGGTTGATCGCACTTGTGTAAATGTGATCAGGTTAGTGCACGAGTATGGGTGTAAGTTTTTTTTACAAACATAAAAATAGAGAAACGCACTCAACTGAGACAGAATATGAGCTAGAAAAACTCCTGTGCTTGTTCCCAAGGCCAATGAGGGTGCAGTCTCTTTTAGCACACTATGCCTTTCACAGAGAAAAAATATCCTGTAGCATATCAGTCTGACCCTGCCCAATGACAGTCCAGTGCCGAAATACCAGGCAATTTTTCAATGAACATGAGCTAGAAAAACTTCTGTGCTTGTTCACAAGACCAGTGCCACTCAGGGTGCAGTCCCTTTTAGCACACTATGCCTTTTACAGAGAAAATATATCCTGTAGCATATCAGTCTGACCCTGCCCAATGACAGTCCAGCGCCGAAATACCAGGCAATTCTTCTCTGAACAAGAGAAAGCAACAAACCCCAGAGGATCGTTTCGTCCTCCCTTGGGCCTCGTCAGTGAGGTGCAGTTGCATCTCTCTAGGGCATGTGTGCAAGGAGTCCACATCTGGCTTCCCCTTTTTACTCTTAGGGAGACCCAAGAGTAATTTTCATACAAACATAAAAAACAGAGATGCACTCAACTGAGACAGAACATGAGCTAGAAAAACTTCTGTGCTTGTTCACAAGGCCAGTGCCACTCAGGGTGCAGTCTCTTTTTGCACACTATGCCTTTCACAGAGAAAAAATATCCACAAACACCCATCGTCATGGCAGAGAAGGTACCTGACAGTGCCTCATCCTAAAATGAGGCCTCTGGACACCTCCCAGACAGTAAGGATGAGCCAAATGAAATGCCCAAATTAGGGCATATGTATGTAGATTTTCCACATACTCCCAAGAACTCTTCTCAGGACCATACTGCTTCTAGTGAAAAAGGTACTCATTTTTGACAGCGCAAATCCCAGAATTAAGAATAGATTCTGTCTAATATTTACAATCTCCATTCATAACAACAGACAGAAGGGAGGGAGTACAGGAATGGAAAAGGTTAGAGACAAAGCTTTGAGGTGCAATGTATGACATACAAGGTGGAACTTGTAGGAGACGGGCAGTTGTAAACGATATGTCACAGGAGTTTTCTGAGCTAAAAGAGAAAGAAAGGCTCCACCAAATCTTGTGGGCACAAGTAAGTCATTTTTTTTTTTTGTGGATAGCCACACTTTATCTCCTACACAGTAAACTGGAGCAGGTTGATACTGTCTATATTTTTCTGGGGACGTTTTTAGTTTTATCTAAAATAACACCTCATTTCCGAAGAATCCCTTAGTTTTTCTCTATTGTATTATGTTAACCAATACAAATCTTATTTATGTTTAGGTACATAAAAAATGTAACTGCCTTTCCCGCTTGTTTTTTATCTTAGATTACAGTTGGCGTGCAAAATTGTGTTGGCGAGACTTTTCTATTACAAACCTTGTGCATGGTGTTTTGACATGGGATTACAAGTAGAAAGAAGAATGGATTAACGTATATTATCGCAAGGGGATTTTCTACATATTGTGTTCATGCTACACTACTTATGTGTTCAAAGGCCTGCTTGTGCTGTGATGTAATTCATTGAGGGGATAAAAACATGCTTTTTCAATTAACTTGTTGAATTTATTGCTTTTGCAAGATAGATGCAGGTCTGCAGGTGTTGTAGGGTTGGTTGTTGTTAGCTAATAGAGAGAGAGAGAGAGAGAGAGAGAGAGTTTTTTGTAGTATGTTAATCATTTAGTTTGTCTTAGAGTAGCGTGCTAGTGAGTGCTTGGGTTTCTTAGTTGAGTGTTGTGCAGTGTAGTGTGTGTTCCTTGAATAGTTGACGAGTGGACGTAGTTTGCTGTGTGTCATAACTGAATGAGTGGACGAGTGGAGGTCTTTTCATTTGATTACACCTTTTCAACACAAGGTAGAAGATACATATTAGATTTATCTACACACAAACACAATCAATAGGTAACTACACATTGCATTAGGGACTCTACTACATACACACACTCCATACCCCCTTCCCTTTAACTCTTATTCCCTTCCCTTTAACCCTTTATCCTCTCCCTTATAACCTTCCCTTATACCCTTCCTTAAGACCCTTTTGTATTTCTCACAAACCTTTCTTTACTTTTACCCCAAACATTTTAATTGGGTAGTTCTGTTCATTTCTTAGCTCATTTCTTTTGTCTCATCATACCCATTACCCTCTGTTTGTCTGGTTTATCAAGTTTGTCTCTATTTGTTTTTTACCTTTATCCACTAGCCATACCCTATAAACCCATTTACAGTTTATGCACTCTTTTATTTAGTTCTTTATTTTAAGCCTCTTTCATTTTGTGCGCAAACACTTTGCTATATCTGGAGTATGGAGGGGAAAAGAGGCAGGGACAGGAGCAGAAGAGAGGAGAGGGGAGGGGACAGGAGAGAGGAGAGGAGACAGGAGGGAGGAGAGGGATAGGAGAAAGGACAGGCACAGTAGATAGGACAGGGACAGGAGATAGGACAGGGACAGGAGAGAGTAGAGGAGACAGGAGAGGCACAGGAGATGGACAGCAGGGGGGCAAGGCAGGGCAGAGGGGACAGCAGGGGCCCAAGCCACAGTCAGGAGGAGGAGGCAGTGACTGGGCCCAGTAGGCAAGGGCAGGAGCCTAGAGAGAGATAAATGTTGAGGCAGGACAAGGGAAGAGAGGTACTCCATGGAGGAGAAAGATAGGCTAATAAGGGCTTATATGCAGCGGGCCGATGAGCACAACTATTAGTGGCAGCTCAAGGCAGAGACTCTGATGGGAGATACATGATGCATTCACTGCAGTGAGGAATAACAAGAGCAGTATCAAAACACTCACGTACCACTACCAGCACTGCTAACAGGAGCACAAAAGAATAATAGCAAAAGAGTGGGAAGAGGTGACCAGGACTGGTGGCGGTGTCGCTAATTACATAGTCTACTCTATTTTGGAGCCTGAGAAACCAAATCACTGAGGTGACAGTGGTGGGTCTTGAAGAAGAGTGTGAGGTTGGGGACGTGTGCTACCACGATACTTATGGTAAGGACATCACTTTTCTAATTAACATAATAATTTGAGAAAACAAACAATGATATAATCTTTTAGAAAAACAAATGATGATTGCACTTTAGCATTTTGAAAATAAAAGCATATCATACTATGTTTAATTTTTTTTTAATTGTTTATGAATTTCTTAAATTTTATTTAAATGAATAAGAGTTACACACTGTGTCATTGTATTTTTGTTTTATATTTACTCATTAGGTATTTTGTTAAACAAGCACCTGGTTTTAAAACTATAAAAACATTAGCCACATTTGCAAAAATATTTTGCACATTGCGCAAATTAATTCTTGGAACTGCCAACTCATTCCTTAAATCCAACACCATGGTTGTTTTTGTTTTTTGTTTAAATTTTTGGTTTCGATGCATAATAATGTGTTTATATGTGTTTGACATGAAACGCAACTTGTGATTAATGAAACATTATTTCATTTGTGATTTGCAAATTTCAGTTACTCTTAAGCTTTAGCGTTATGTTCTCAAAAATACAGACAACACAAATTAAATTTAAAATATTGAAATCAATGATTTTTTTTATTTTGTTTAAATAAATGATTTTATATGAAATTAAACATATAATATGCCCCGTGTTTCTGGCGAGCCTTAAGGCTCACCGGAAATAGAAGTTATGAAGCAGCGGTCTAAAGCCCGCTGCTCCATAACCTGTCCGCCTGGCGGACAGAAATCAACTCGATCAAATACAATCGGTTTGATTGACACTCCCTGCTAGCAGCCGATTGGCCGCAATTCTGCAGGGGAGCGGCATTGCACCAGCAGTTCAAAAGAACTGCTGCTGCAATGATAAATGCCGACAGCGTATGCTGTCGGCATTTATCGAAGTGCAGCAGACATGATACGCTACATCGTATAATGTATGCTCGCACATTAGTAAATTGACCATATAGAATTCAATGAGTATTTATGCGTCAAATAGGTTGAACTAAATATGTATTTATTCTCAAAATATACAGACTCTTCATCAGAGGACAGGGCCACACGGGAGCAGGAAAGACATCCAACCTGTCAATACTCAAGTCACAGCTCTGAGAGTGACTCCCATTATGCTGGCCTGTTGCATGGCACCCAAATAACCTCACCTCGGCGCCCATCACTGGAAGCAACCTCTGCATTGGCAGAAGAAGAGTCATGTCACTCATCCTCGGAGCACACCTCTACTGCTACACAGAGAGAAGCAAGCTCAGCCTCACGTTGTCTGTCCTTTGATGCTGTTTCTCATGCTGTCTCCCCTGCTGATGCCCCTATACTAGGCCTAGAGCCTCAACTGCCTCCACTAATACCCAAGGTTGACATAATAAGGCGTTTGGATGAAAATTTTGCAAGAGAGGAACAACGCAAGTATTATGAACTGTACATCAGCCTCCAAGAAGAACATAGTCATGAGTTACAAGTGCTCCAGGGCCTCGTCATTAACTACATCAGGGAGTCTAGGGAGTAGCAACCTATTAATGTTGTGTACTCCTAAATGCTCTGTAAAGACTGCTATTGAATGAATTACATAGAGCAATTGCCATGTTAGCTAAAAAAGATCAAACTAGTATGCACGCATACGTCATAAACACGATGGATCCGATCAGTATTTTTCAAACACTGGTTATAGAGCACTTGTATTTCCTCATTTTCTACTAATATATTGTGGATACGCAAAGTATATTTTAAATTATGATATTCAATATTCCAGTTTGTAGATACGTTAACATCCTGAAATTGCACATTTACAGTATATGCTGACATACACTCACTGGCTACTTTATTAGGTATACCTTGCTAGTACCGGGTTGGACCCCCTTTTGCCTTCAGAACTGCCTTAATTCTTCATGGCATATATTTAACAAGGTGTTGGAAACATTCCTCAGACATTTTGGTTTACATTACACATGTGCAATTAGTTTCGGCTGAATTTCGTTTTCGCACAAATTGGTGCCAATTCAGAGATTTGAATGAACCCAAATTTATCGCCACCATATCTAAAATTCTGAAAATTAATAAATCAGTTCCTGAATTTTTGGATCTATTCTTTATTCATATCTAAACCGCAGTTCCCCGACATCGCCGACACTAACTAAAACACTAAATAAAGCTATTAACCCCTAAAACGCCATTCCCCGACATCGCCGACACTAATTAAACTTATTTAACTTTAAACCACCGTTCCCAAACATCGCCGACACTAACTAAACCTATTAACCTCTAAACCGCCATTCCCAAATATCGCTGACACTAACTAAATCTATTAACCTCTAAACCGCCATTCCCAAACATCGCAGACAATAACTAAACCTATTAAACTATAAACCACAGTTCCCAAACATCGCCAACACTAGCTAAACCTATTAACCCCTAAACCGCCGTACACCCACATCGCAACACTAATTAAGCCCATTAACCCCTAAATCGCCTCCCCCACATCACAACTACCTAATTTAAACTATATTAACCCCTAAACCTAACACTCCCTAACTTTAACATAATTAAAATAGACCTAAATTAAAGTTACAATTATTAACTAACTACCTATTTAAAAATAAATACGAACTTACCTGTGAAATAAAAATGAAACCTAAGCTAGCTACAATATAACTATTTACTAACTACCTAGTTAAAATAAATACAAAATTTACCTGTGAAATAAAAATAAAACCTAAGATTAAACTAATAAAACCTAACATTACTAAAAACAAAAACCTAACATTACAAAAATAAAAAACCTAGCATTACAAAAAAAAATTAAAACTACAATTACAAAAAATAATAAACAATAAAATTACAATAAATAAAAAAAATCTACCATTGCAAAAAATAACAAAACAAAATTATCCAAAATAATAAAAATTATTCCTATTCTAATCCCCTGTTTAAAAAACAAACCCCACCCGAAAATAAAAAAAACCCTAATCTATAATAAACTACCTATAGCCCTTAAAAGGGCATTTTGTAGGGCATTGGCCTAAAGATAACAGCTCTTTTGCAAAAAATTTAAACAAACACCCCCTAACATTACAAACCCTCACCGCCAAACCCACAAAATAAAAAAAAACGTAACTAATAAAAGCCTAATCTACCCATTGCCCTGAAAGGGCATTTGTATGGGCATTGCCCTCAAAAGGGCTTTCAGCTCTTTTACGGGCCATTGAAATAAAAAGCCCTAATCTATAAAAAAAAACACCCCCAAAAAAAAAAAAAACTAACCCCAAAATCAGTACTAACAGTTGCTGAAGTCCTGCGAAAGATCCTTATCCCAGCAGCGAAGCATCTTCATCCAGGTGGCTCTATCTTCATCCATTGTGGAACCGGCATCTTCTATCTTCTTCATCCCTGCAGAGACAGGTACCGTTACATTTCTATTGGCTGTTCAAAACAGCAAAAAGGAATGAGAGCTGCTTAAATCCTATTGGCTGTTCAAATCAGCCAATAGGATTTAAGCAGCTCTCATTCCTATTGGCTGATTTGAATTTTTCAGCCAATAGGAATACAAAGGTACCCTAATATAAAAGGGGTACCTTGCATTGAATCCTCAGTTGGTGGCAGACGATTGCATGAAGAGGACCTCCACGTCTGACCGATGAACCTCTGCCTGGACCTCCGCCTCTGTGCATCCACTGACCACTCCACTTCAGCAGGGATGAAGAATATTGAAGATGCTGGTCCCGTGATGGATGAAGATGGAGCCGTCTGACGAAAGATCTTCATCCCAGCGGATGAAGATGCTTCGCCGCTGGGATGAAGATCTTTCATCAGACTTTTTAAGGGCAATGCCCATACAAATACCCTTTTCAGGGCAATGGGTAGATTAGTTTATTTTAGTTAGGTTTTTTTTATTTTGTGGGTTTGGGGGGTGGGGGTTTGTAATGTTAGGGGGTGTTTGTTTAAAATTTTTGCAAAAGAGCTGGTAACTTTAGGGCAATGCCCTACAAAGGGCTCGTTTAAGGCTATTGGTAGTTTATTTGTAGATTAGGTTTTTTTTCATTTTGTTTTTTAAACGGGGAATTAGAATAGGAATAATTTTTATTATTTTGGATCATTTTGTTTGTTATTTTTTGTAATGGGAATTTTTTTATTTTTGGGGTGTTTTTTTTTTTTAGATTAGGGCTTTTTTATTTTGAATAGGCTTTAAAAGAGCTGAATGCCCTTTTAAGGTCAATGCCCGTACAAATGCTCTTTTTGGGGCAATGGGTAGATTATGCTTTTTTATTTTGTGGGTTGGGGGGGTGTAATGTTAGGGGTGTTTGTTTTTAATTTTGTGCAAAAGAGCTGTTAACTTTAGGGCAATGCCCTACAAAAAGGCCCCTTTAAGGGCCCTTGGTAGTTTATTATAGATTAGGGTTTTTTTGTTTTGGGGTTTGTTTGTTTTTTAAAACGGGGTATTAGAATAGGAATAATTTTATTATTTTGGATCATTTAGTTTGTTATTTTTTGTAATGGTAGTTTTTTTTATTTTTGTAATTTTAGTGTTTATTATTTTTTGTAATTAAAATTTTAATTTATTTTGTAATGTTAGATCTTTTATTTTTTAGCAATGTTAGGTTTTATTAGTTTAAGCTTAGGTTTTATTTTTATTTCACAGGTAAGTTTGTATTTATTTTTACTAGGTAGTTAGTAAATATTTATCTTGTAGCTAGCTTAGGTTTTATTTTTATTTCACAGGTTAGTTTGTATTTATTTTTAAATAGGTGGTTAGTTAATAATTGTAACTTTAATTTAGGTTTATTTTAATTATGTTAAAGTTAGGGGGTCATAGGTTTAGGGGTTAATATAGTTTAATTTATTTAGTTTCAATGCGGGGGGTGGTGGTTTAGGGGTTAATAGGTTTAGTTAGTGTTGGCGATGTGGGGGTATGGTGCTTTAGAAGTTAATAGGTTTAGTTAGTGTTGGCAATGTGGGGGTATGGCGGTTTAGGGGTTAAAAGCTTTATTTAGTGTTTTATTTAGTGTTTTAGTGTTTCTGATGTCTGGGAATGGTGCTTTAGAGGTTAATAGGTTTAGTTAGTGTTGGCGATGTGGGGGTACAGCAGTTTATGGGTTAATAAGTTTAGTTAGTGTTGGTGATGTTGGGGGGCAGCGGTTTAGGAGGTTAATAGCTTTAGTTAGTTTTGGCAATGTGGGGGGTATGGTGGTTTAGGGGTTAATAGCTTTATTTAGTGTCGGCGATGTGGTCGACGGCAGCAGTTTTAAATAATTTTGTTTCGGCAAATTAGTTTAGTGAAGTTAAAAAAAAATTGTTTCGTCAAATTAGTTATGTTAAATAGTTTTTTTTGAGCCTTTCGTTTTTTTTTCGGATCCATTCTTTATTCATATGCATTATGCTATTCTAAACTTTAGAATATAATAATGAATATGAATAAAGAATGGATCCGAAATAACGAACGGATCCGAAAAAATTATTTAACATAACATAACTAATTTGCAAAAATTATTATTTGTTTTAACGTCACTAAACTAATTTGCCGAAATGAAATTATTTATTTAACTAATGAAAAGTTTTTGGATTTTTTAGTGCTGCACATGTGTAGTCCACATTGACATGATAGCATCACGCAGTTGCTGCAGATTTATCGGCTGCATATCCATGATGCAAATCTCCCTTTCCACCATATTCCAAAAGTGCTCTATTGGATTGAGATCTGGTGACTTTGGAGGCCATTGGTGTACAGTGAACTCATTGTCATATTCAAGAAACAAGTTTGAGATGATTTGAGCTTTGTGACATGGTGCATTATCCTGCTGGAAGTAGCTATCGAAAGATGGGTACACTGTAGTCTTAAAGGGATGGACATGGTCAGCAACAATACTCAGGTAGGCCCTGGCATTTAAACAAAGTGTGCCATGAAAATACCACCCACACCATTACACCACCACCACCAGCCTGAACCGTTGATACAAGGCAGGATGGATCTATGCTTTCAGGTTGTTTATGCCAAATTCTGACCCTACCATCTGAATGTTGCAGCTGAAATCGAGACTCATCAGACCAAGGAAAGTTTTGTCCAATTTTGTTGAGCCTGTGTGAATTGTAGCCTCAGTTTTTTGTTCTTAGCTGACAGGAGTGGCACCTGGTGTGGTCTTCTGCTGTAGCCCATCTGCTTCAAGGTTTGACATGTGCATTCAGATATGGTATTCTGCATACCTTGGTTGTAACGAGTAGTTATTTAAGTTACTGTTGCCTTTCTATCATCTCAAACCAGTCTGCCCATTCTCACCAAGGCATTGTCGCCAACACAACTGCCGCTCCCTGGATATTTTCTCTTTTTCGGACCATACTCTGTAAACCCTAGAGATAGTTGTGCGTGAAAATCCCAGTAGATCAGCACTTTTTTTAAATACTCAGACCAGCCCGTCTAGCACCAACAACCATACCACATTCAAAGTCACTTAAATCCCCTTTCCTCCCCATTCTGATGCTCAGTTTGAACTTCAGGAAGTCGTCTTCATCACGTCTAGATGCCTAAATGCATTGAGTTGCTGCCATGTGATTGGCTGATTAGCAATTTGTGTTACCAAGCAATTGAACAGGTATACCTAATAAAGTGGCCAGTGAGTGTATATAGAGCGCTTACACAATGTGCAAAAACTATTATCATTGCACACAAACTACATTGTTTCAGTACTGCACAGGGTGTTATTGCTTCTTCCTTTTCAGATAACATTGTGCACATAACACTAAGAAGTCTGCACTATGTAAAGACCTAGCATCCAAGTGACATTTGATTTGTATGTGTTTAAAGGGACAGTGTATTGTCTAAATTTATAATTTGACCTTTAATATATGCATTTGTTTGTCACTTTAGGTAAATATGACAATGTAAAGTTTTATTTAAGAGGGTGGAAAATGTCCAAAGATATTATGTAATATTGTGTAATAAATATTATTAGAAAACAGTAATTTTAATATGTTATTGTAACATATGCTATTATATTTAGCAAATATATATATATATATATATATATATATATATATATATATATATATATATATATATATATATATATATACTGTATATATATATATATATATATATATATATATATATATATATATATGTTTATCTGCAAATGTTTTAATGGAGGGTGCAAAGTATTTGTAAAATAATGTGCTGCCTTAAGAAAAGTACACTATTTAATAAAGAACACACATTATCTGAAAAATATAGTTTAGTTTATTTGTGAATAATATGAAATATTTTCAAAATATTGAATAACATCAAACTGGTCTTAGTTGAAATTCTTGTTTCTATGTGCTGAATCTGCAAACAAAATAAGAATGAGAACAACATTAGATAAAGATGAAAGGCTATAGATCAAGACATATTAATTTAAATGAATTTCTAATTGTAGCTTATACTATCTGTATCTGTATATCACTGGGTTGTGTAGGCCTATATTTATATTCTGACTTTCTGAAACAACATTTTAAAAAGTGCATCTACCATTTTGTAAATCCAAAATATGTTGAGATCCAAAATATAACACCTGATGTTGATTTGATGCCGCAGTCTGTTTTATCATTCATGGCTCATTGTCTATGGGGGCCAGCTATTGCCACTAAAGAAAAATATATAAGAAGATCATTTACATTAATTTATGCATATATCACTACTGGAGAATTGAAACACAAAGAAGGGGGAAAAAAAGTACAAATCCTGTGTCCAAATCATTGTCATGTAACAAACACATGTACATGCAGGTTAGACAATGTTATTAATACCCCTCTGTTGCTAATGTTGCTCATGAAAAAAGGTATTTTCTTAGTTTTTTTCTTGATGTTGATGAGATGCCACAGTCTGTTGTTTCATCCACGGCTAATTCTCTATGGGTACCATTTGTCACTAAAGAAAACAAATGTAAAAAAAGACTAATTTATTTTAATATATGCATATATGACTACTAAAATAAAATCAAAATAATTTTTTTAAAGCACAATTTCTGGGTTAAAAATGTCTGTCATGTCATTGACACAATTGCATGCAGGTTAGGCAATGATATTGGGAATGCTTACCCTCTGCTTGTATCTTGGTTGAGGTAAGTAAAGTCAAGACTCATCATTAGGGCCAATGTCACAGACGTAGGTGTGCAATTTACCTGAAAAAGCATAATGATAGATTATAATACAATTTTCATAGGAAAAAAAGGAGGGCAGAATCTAACAAATTAAATTTAAATTAGAACAAAATTACATATAAGAATTTTTTTGAAATGTTTTTGTTTTTGGTTGCCTAGTAAAGTGACGTAGAACTATGTTATCTGCAACATTGATGCCTTCCTCTTGGTCCAGTCCTTCATAGAAATAATCCTCATCATTTTCTCCTAGGATAAGCTCTTTAGGAACTTGGAGGTCCTGTAGCAATCCTCCTTCCTCTGCATTGTTGTGGTTAATGCTGCAGGCAATGAAGAACTTGACCACCTTCCCAGGTCTGTACTGTAGGTCTCCCCCAGAATGATCAAGACATCTGAAGCGCATCTTGAAGAGACCAAAAAGTCGCTCAATCACAGCTCTTGTCCTGAGATGTGTTTGATTAAAGAGTTCCTGTGGCTGAGTGTCGGGGTTACGAAAAGGCGTGATGAGCCAGTCTTTACTCATGTAACCCACATCACCTATTGAGATTTTACAATGATAATTAATATGTATTATGTGAAAGTATTGTAATAGTTAATAGAGTCAGTCCAAATACTACACTATTGGTTTCTTGATCATATTGCAAAGCATACAGTGTCCCTTTAAATGGATTGTGTTGTGTCTTGAAGGCTAGCACATGCATCATGGTAAATATAGCAAAGCACGAGAGAGACATACAGTTAAAGATAACTTGTTATAGACAGCCTTAGAGACCTTTACAATGTAAGGCAAAAATAGAACTTTAATTATAGCTAATTACTAACACATACTGTATGTATGCGTGCATTTAATGTAAAAGTGCAATCCTGCTCTCCTCATTATAAATATGTGTGTGCATGTGTGCATTAGTACTCACTAACCAGCCATGTATGGGGAAACCTTCTGTCCTCAAACTGTCGACTGCCTGAGGATATGTGCATTGTGTGCAGAACCAGGAAATTCCACAAACACATTCATAATGTGCATGTGGGCAGAGCACACAAATTGTACATTGAGAGAATGAAAATGTTTGCAGTTTCTATAAATCACTTCCTGGCCCCACGGAAGCCCGCAAGCTAATATGGGTGCAATCTATTGTCCCTAACACATTTGGCATGCAAGCAATTTCATAGAAGTCCATCTTGAGGTTGTGCCAGGCATCCTTGTTTTGAGGGAATCCTATGAAAAGGTGACTCTTGTTGACCATGGCATTCAGAAATTCAGAAATTTCCCAAAAATTACTGAGAATGTTCCTTGAGCCAAACTGCTGAAATACCCCTCAGTGGACTGGAAATTTCCAGATGCCAACACATGAATGCAGCACAGCATCTTGGACATGCCAAGAATAGCAGTGCGCATACACCAGTGTGGCTCTGAGTCATCCTTCCTTACATCGTAGGATCTAATAAGCTTCTGCCTATTGAGATTATACATATGGAACACCTCAGCATCACTGAGTGAATCCAAGTTGAACCTCACCCTGTTCACCGGTGGGGCCCGCACCATGGACAAGGGACTTTCCAGTCTCACCCGTTCCCTGCTCCTCTGTTTTCCATGCCTGGTCCAAATGGTCCTGCTGAGACCGACTTGTCTAAGAGCAAGTAAATAAGCTAACTTGAAAAACAGATTTGCAGAGCCAAATGGCAAAGCCAATTTGCAAAGCAAAAACAACACTGATACACAATGGTAATCAACTAGCAAAAGCAATCTGATGCACACTTGCGGTCGGCTGGGACATATTGGTTAGGAGGTTTGTTTAATTTATTCTGCACTAGACCCTTATTAATGATTCTTGATCGTCCACAGCTAAAAAACGTATTGAAATCATAGAAGCCTGATAAGTTAACCAGATAGCGTGGCCGTGCGCATATTACCCAGCAACTTGTAATACGAGTGCAGAATAGCATTTTTCATGGCCCATTGAAGATAGGATGCATAACGCGTGTGCGTAAACCTTGCACAGTCAATAGCAAGCCACATGTAATCTAGCATAGTAGTTACCTCTTTGTTACTGAGAAAGAACTATAGGAGAGTTTAGGCTCTGCTTACATTAAAGGGACACTGAACCCAATTTTTTTCTTTCGTGATTCAGATAGAGCATGAAATTCTAAGCAACTTTCTAATGTACTCCTATTATCAAATTTTCTTCATTCTCTTGGTATCTTTATTTGAAATGCAAGAATGTAAGTTTAGATGCTGGCCCATTTTTGGTGAACAACCTGGGTAGAAAAGTGCTGTACAGATTTCTGAACTAATAAAAAAGCTTAGATGCCTTTGTTTGCAAATAACGATAGCAAGAGAACAAAGAAAAATTGATAATAGGAGTAAATTAGAAAGTTGCTTAAAATTACATGCTCTATCTGAATCACAAAAGAAAAAAATTGGGTTCAGTGTCCCTTTAATCGTGGTAGACTGGTTATAGGATATTAACTGACCCAACCCTAAACAAAATCAGTTTCTCTTAAGAAATTAAAGAAAAATCATGCTGAGAAAAAAAATATATTTTGCTGAGAAATTATACAGCAAATTTGCCCTAAAATATAACTCTATTTAAAGTGTGCACATAAAAAAATATTTATTTTCAGAGTTAAACTGTTGCCTGGGAAATTAATCTCCCTGTAAAATACCAAGAAAATGTATTCAGCAGTTTTATGCATGACTAAACTTTTTTTGTAATGAGGTTTGATCCCATCAATGTCTTCACAACTGCTGAATTAATTTAAATCATTTCCGTGAAGTTAGTAATTGCAATCAAAAGTAATAATCTATTTTTTATGTGTTTTTTTTTTAAACTGGGCTTATAAAGGAATCTCCATTTGAACATAAACTATAGTTGTCCCATTATGCAAGAGGTTTCAAAACACAAGATATGTGTATACTGTCAGTGTAAAACACATTTCCATATAAATAACATAATGTTTATTTTTATAGAAATGTTAGATTCAGATGTTGGTATTTGGTGCCCTTTTCTGAATGAAATCACTGCTTAAGGTCACATATAAAATGTCATTTTAATATGAATTGTGAACTCCTTTATCAAATGTTTAGTAGCAACATCACTCTTCTGAGACTACTGTTAAAAGCTTGATAAAAATCTTTGGTTTTTGAGGTACATTCTATACCTGCAACTTATATTATCACAAAATTATCTATAAACATTTACATACTCTTGGAATTGTGTGGCAAAAAAAAATGCTCATTAGCTTGTCATATGGCATAGAATGTACACAATGGCAAATTACAAGTGGCAAGCTATAGTGCTAATGTGCAAACGTATTATGTGTTCACTGGAATGCAAACAAAATTTGACCTCATGTAACTGATACCAATTGTTCCTATAAATATTAACAAAAAATTGATAAGGGTTAAAAGATATATGGTATATGACAAGGTATTTGAATGAAAAGGGCTATATATATATATATTATTATTATTCTTCTTCTTTATTTATAAAGCACCAACAGATTCCGCAGCGCTGTTCATAGGTAACAAAGATAAAAGGACAGTACAATATGAGACACCAGACAAAATTTAACAAATAAATACAGGAGGAATTGTGAGCCCTGTTCCCGTGGGAACTTACAATCTAAATGGGTAGGAGGGTGAGAAACAGGAGGTGGGGACTGCAAAGGTGGGAATGATGTTAGTGTGAAGTCAGATGAGGGCAACTATTAGGCAAGTGGAATTCATTAGCTACTGATTTGGTTATAGGCTTCCCTGAACAAGAAGGTCTTTAGGGAGCGTTTAAAGGAGGAGAGGTTGGGGGAAAGTCTGACAGCACAAGGAAGTGCGTTCCAGAGGGTTGGTGCCGCACGAGAGAAGTCCTGTAGTCTAACATGAGAGGAGGTGATGGTAGAAGAGGCAAGGAGTAGATCGTTGTTGGATCTTAGGGGACGGGCTGGAGTATATTTATTGATAAGTGAGGACAGGTATGGGGGGGCTGCATTGGTAAGGGCTTTGTAGGTCAAAGTGAGAATTTTTATATACAGTTGTAATCAAAATTATTCAACCCCCATTGCAAATTAAGTTTATAGTCAAAATGTACAGACTTTCAGCTGTTTCCCATGAACAAATCAAACAAAAGCAATTGATTTAGCTTAATACAACGAATGCTTCAAGTGATTTCCCCACATTCAAAGGAAAATTAAACTTTTAATTAATTGTGCAGTCTCAAAATTATTTAGCCCCCTGAATAGAATCCCTCACAACAGCACAAATATACAAAACAGGTGTTGTATAAAGCACACCTGATGTAACTAATCAAGGGCTTTATTAGTTGCACCTGGTGTGCTTGAGCTAGAACACATGAAATACCTGAACTGGGCTGGCTAGGGGTTTGTTGAGTGTCACGTTTGACTGCATGTTAGAAATATGGCTAAGTCAAAAGAATTGTCCAAAAAGTTCACCCTTCACAAACAAGGAACAGGATACAAAAAGATAGCGAGGGCACTGAATGTTCCTAGAGACACCGTTGGAATCATAATTAGCAAGTTTGAAGTTAAAGGGACATGATAGATGATACAATTTTAAAGAACTTTCTAATTTACTTCTATTATCTAATCTGTTTCATACTCTTGGTATCATT
This sequence comes from Bombina bombina, assembly GCF_027579735.1. Taxonomy (NCBI): domain Eukaryota; kingdom Metazoa; phylum Chordata; class Amphibia; order Anura; family Bombinatoridae; genus Bombina; species Bombina bombina. Next base: position 163,496,441 of record NC_069502.1, read on the forward strand.
TGTTGAAGGAGCAGCAATGCACTAATGGTTTCTAACTGAACACACGGGTGAGCCAATCACAATCAATATATATATGCAGCTACCAATCAACAGCTAGAATCTAGGTTCTCTGCTGCTCATGAGCATACCTAGAAAAACCGTTCAGCAAAGGATAACAAGAGAAGGAAGCAAATTTAATAATAGAAGTAAATTAGAAAGTTGTTTAAAATTGTATGCTCTGTCTGAATCATGAAATAAAAATTTTGGGTTTCATGTCCCTTTAAAGGAACAGTGGTTACACTACCTGAACGGGGCAGAAAAAGGAAGCTATCAATGGCTACAACCAGATTTCTGAGAAGGCAGGTTGAGAAAAACCCTTGAGTGACCGCAAAATACTTGCAGCAAGACTTGGTGGCAACAGGTACTGAGGTGTCAGATTGCACAGTAAGGCGTGTACTAAATGCAGAAGGTTTCCATGCCAGAACTCCAAGACGTACGGTACACCATTACAGACCCAAAAGCACAAGAAAAGCCGGCTCCAATATGCTCAAAGTCATATTTATAAATAAGCTACAGATGTTTTGGGATTCTGTTCTGCTGGATGGATCAGCGGTATGTTTGGAGGAAGAAGAATGAAGCATACTCTTAAATGAACACTCTGCCTACAGTTAAGCATGGTGGTGGCTCGGTGATGCTCTGGGGCTGCTTTGCATCCTTTGGCACTGGAAACCTGCAGCATGAGGAAGGTAAGATGGATTAATACAAGTATCATGAAATCCTAGGAGAAAATGTCATGCTGTTTGTGAGGAAGCTGAAGCTTGGGTGTCATTGGACCTTCCAAAAGGACAATGATCCCAAGCATACCTCAAATTCCACCAAGGCTTGGTGGCAGAAGAAGTCCTGGAAGATTCTACAGTGGCCGAAGAAGTCCTGGAAGATTCTACAGTGGCCATCAGTCACCTGAATTGAACCCCATAGAAAATCTCTGGTGGGATTTGAATAAGGAGGTTGCAGCACGCACACCCAAGAATAATACTGAACTGGAGGCCATTGCTCATACGGTTACACCCACACCAATCATGGGTGTATCTTGTCAGCACATGGCTAATTACTATATTGGGGATTGCACATGTCCCTGTAAACACTCCTGGGCTTGATAGCTTATATAGGCTGTTTGTAGGAAAAAAGACAAAAAACATGCAAACGCTTATTTTTCCAATAGCGATGCAATAGTACTGCACACGGTAAGGTAGAGTAAGCACAATATTGTTATAGAGTGCAAAGATTCGTGTATGTTCATTATTAGATACACAAAGTGACAATATTTACTGCCCTCCACGATCTTCAGTGTTAAAGGAACTTGCTCCAATGTTGTTATAAAGAAACAGAAGAAGGAACTTGTTCCAATGTTATTATAGAATTACGGCCGCTGAATAGAATCAGTTGTAGTCCCAGTGATACAGAAATCACAATATCAGCCAATGAATGGTCCAAAATCCATCTTGGTATTAAGGCCCCTGGGATCCACTCGTGTCATACGAGGTGGTCCTTTCTTCCATTGTGTCAGATGCTTGTGGGTCCGTATTATATCCAATCTGTCATAGACAGCTCCATTTTCTATCGAGACCTAATTGGTCCTAAATAGAATGAAAATAAATGGTAACACCAAATCACTCTTAATTTTGTGAGAGTATAAGGGTTATATCATTAATTGATAGTCCAATATAGCACTAAATATATGCACTTTTCTAATGACCTAATTGGTCCCTAAATAGAATTAATGTGAGTAAATATAAAATGTTTTTATATATGTCTTTACTAATAGTTGATATATCGTAATAAATGTATCGCTTGTATTAATGTGTATTTTTATCGCCTGTATCCTGCATTACTTATGTTGTACTAACACAAGTGAATATAATAGAAATGCTTACATGTACTCAGTTGCCACATTTCAATTTATTATTCCATGAATTAGAATCAAGTGGTTTACACAGTAACCAACACGTATCTCTAGCACATGTGGTTGTGTTAAAACAATTAATACGATCACTTGAGGTATACTGATTGTTTTTATCAAGAACTTGCCATCACTAGGTGAAAATCCTTTCAGACATTTTCAGTCACTTGTATGTCTTTTGTTTAATCTCAGTAGTACCCCATGCTCCCACTTCTCATTTCAAATGTTGTGCATAATTCATCTCTCAACAGCACCTAATTACATGACATTGCCTTTCTCTTCTTCACCCACTTCATAACTTTCTTGTCCTTGATAGATTTGTGCCACTGTGGGGAAGCCTAGAGGATGACTGTGAACCTCAGGGGGGTATGTTTACCTAGGCCTGTATCTAAAGAAGCGGGATTTAGGTGGGGCTGCAAATCTGGAGAGGTAGTTCTATAGCCTAGATTACAAGTGGAGTGCAACAAAATGGCACTATTGAACACTAACAGCGGTCAAGTTAAATCAGTAGCGCTTCTATTATTACAAGTTAAAATTAAAGGAAGCCTCAGGCTTTTATGGGTCACTATAGAAAAGACTCAGACACGCTAACATTTGGAATAGACTTCTATGGGTCACTTTAAAAAAAGCCTCAGGAACGCTAACATCTGGAATAGACTTCTATGGGTCACTCTAAAAAAAAAGCCTCAGATATGCTAACATATGGATTAGACTTCTATGGGTCAGTACAGAAAAGACACAGACACGCTAACATCTGGAATAGACTTTTATGGGTCACTATAGAAAAGACACAGACACGCTAACATCTGGAATAGACTTCTATGGGTCACTTTAAAAAAGCCTCAGGAACACTAACATCTGGAATAGACTTCTATGGGTCACTCTAAAAAAAAGCCTCAGACATGCTAACATATGGATTAGACTTCTATGGGTCAGTACAGAAAAGACACAGACCCTCTAACATCTGGAATAGACTTCTATGGGTCACTCTAAAAAAAGCCTCACACGCTATCATCTGAAATAGACTTCTATGGGTCACTAAAAAATCCTCAGAAACGTTAACATCTGGAATTGACTTCTATGTGTCGCTATAAAAAAGCCTCAGACACTCTAAAATCTGGAATAAACTTCTATGGGTCACTATAAAAAAGCCTCAGACACGCTAACATCTGAAATAGACTTCTATGGGTCACTCTAAAAAAAGCCCCAGGCACGCTATCATCTGGAGTAGACTTCTATGAGTCACTCTAAAAAAAGCCCCAGGCACGCTAACATCTGGAGTAGACTTCTACGGGTCACTCTAAAAAAAAGTCTCACACGCTATCATCTGGAATAGACTTTTATGGGTCACTATATTTTTTTCCCTTCCTTTTCTCTCTCTCTTTTGTTCCATAATTTTCATCTTTATTTTCATTTGTATATATCTTTGATCCTTATCCCTTGTCAGGATGTTCAGTTTAGCAATATATGTTAATATGCTAAGTATTGCCTATGGACCCTAACATGTATTGCTTGCATTGCCTAGAAAGTGTAGAGTGCTACATTAGGGGATGTGAGATTATCCAATATGAGACATGTGTGATACAGAGAGGTGTTTGTTTCAACCTATTAGCATGGATATGTGATTTTAAATAGTGTGTGTTAAGCATGACTTGTCAGGCTATGATTACGGCGGCAAGCCGAAACGCGTAAGCCATTTGGTATACGCCACTCTGTGATTCATGTATGCAGCTGTGTTCTCCATTGGATATTTTAATGTTTGTCCAATAAAGTATATGACTTTTAAGGAAACTGGACTTTCTCCTTTATATGCATCTCACTATAAAAAGCCTCAGACACACTATCATCTGGATTAGACTTTTATGGGTCACTATAAAAAAGCCTCAGACACGCTAACATCTGGAATAGACTTCTATTGGTCACTCTAAAAAAGCCTCAGACACACTAATATCTGGAGTAGACTTCTATGGGTCACTGTAAAAAAAGCCCCAGGCACGCTATCATCTGGAATAGACTTCTATGGGTCACAATAAAAAAGTCTCACACTCTATCATCTGGAAAAGACTTCTATGGGTCACTCTAAAAAAGCCTCAGACATGCTAACATATAGATTAGACTTCTATGGGTCACTATCAAAAAACCTAAGACACACTAAGATTTGGAGTAGACTTCTATGGGTCACTCTAAAAAAGCCTCAAACATGCTAACATCTGGAGAAGACTTCTATGGGTCACTATAAAATCCTCAGAGATGCTATCATCTGGAATAGACTTCTATGGGTCACTATAAAAAAGCCTCAGACACTCTAACATCTGGAATAGACTTCTATGGGTCACTATTAAAAAAGCCTCAGACACGCTAACATCTGGAATAGACTTCTATAGGGGCACTATAAAAAAGCCTCAGACACGCTAACATGTGGAATAGACTTCTATAGGGGCACTATAAAAAAGCCTCAGACACGCTAACATCTGGAATAGACTTCTATGGGTCACTCTAAAAAAAGCCTCAGACATGCTAACATATGGATTAGACTTCTATGGGTCAGTACAGAAAAGACACAGACACTCTAACATCTGGAATAGACTTCTATGGGTCACTCTAAAAAAAGCCTCACACGCTATCATCTGAAATAGACTTCTATGGGTCACTAAAAAATCCTCAGAAACGTTAACATCTGGAATTGACTTCTATGTGTCACTATAAAAAAGCCTCAGACACTCTAAAATCTGGAATAAACTTCTATGGGTCACTATAAAAAAGCCTCAGACACGCTAACATCTGAAATAGACTTCTATGGGTCACTCTAAAAAAAGCCCCAGGCACGCTATCATCTGGAGTAGACTTCTATGAGTCACTCTAAAAAAAGTCTCACACGCTATCATCTGGAATAGACTTTTATGGGTCACTATATTTTTTTCCCTTCCTTTTCTCTCTCTCTTTTGTTCCATAATTTTCATCTTTATTTTCATTTGTATATATCTTTGATCCTTATCCCTTGTCAGGATGTTCAGTTTAGCAATATATGTTAATATGCTAAGTATTGCCTATGGACCCTAACATGTATTGCTTGCATTGCCTAGAAAGTGTAGAGTGCTGCATTAGGGGATGTGAGATTATCCAATATGAGACATGTGTGATACAGAGAGGTGTTTGTTTCAACCTATTAGCATGGATATGTGATTTTAAATAGTGTGTGTTAAGCATGACTTGTCAGGCTATGATTACGGCGGCAAGCCGAAACGCGTAAGCCATTTGGTATACGCCACTCTGTGATTCATGTATGCAGCTGTGTTCTCCATTTGGATATTTTAATGTTTGTCCAATAAAGTATATGACTTTTAAGGAAACTGGACTTTCTCCTTTATATGCATCTCACTATAAAAAGCCTCAGACACACTATCATCTGGATTAGACTTTTATGGGTCACTATAAAAAAGCCTCAGACACGCTAACATCTGGAATAGACTTCTATTGGTCACTCTAAAAAAGCCTCAGACACACTAATATCTGGAGTAGACTTCTATGGGTCACTGTAAAAAAAGCCCCAGGCACGCTATCATCTGGAATAGACTTCTATGGGTCACAATAAAAAAGTCTCACACTCTATCATCTGGAAAAGACTTCTATGGGTCACTCTAAAAAAGCCTCAGACATGCTAACATATAGATTAGACTTCTATGGGTCACTATCAAAAAACCTAAGACACACTAAGATTTGGAGTAGACTTCTATGGGTCACTCTAAAAAAGCCTCAAACATGCTAACATCTGGAGAAGACTTCTATGGGTCACTATAAAATCCTCAGAGATGCTATCATCTGGAATAGACTTCTATGGGTCACTATAAAAAAGCCTCAGACACTCTAACATCTGGAATAGACTTCTATGGGTCACTATTAAAAAAGCCTCAGACACGCTAACATCTGGAATAGACTTCTATAGGGGCACTATAAAAAAGCCTCAGACACGCTAACATGTGGAATAGACTTCTATAGGGGCACTATAAAAAAGCCTCAGACACGCTAACATCTGGAATAGACTTCTATAGGGGCACTATAAAAAAGCCTCAGACACGCTAACATGTGGAATAGACTTCTATAGGGGCAATATAAAAAAGCCTCAGACACGCTAACATGTGGAATAGACTTCTATAGGGGCAATATAAAAAGCCTCAGACATGCTAACATCTGGAATAGACTTCTATAGGGGCACTATAAAAAAAAGCCTCAGACACGCTAACATCTGGAATAGACTTCTATAGGGGCACTATAAAAAAGCCTCAGACACGCTAACATGTGGAATAGACTTCTATAGGGGCAATATAAAAAGCCTCAGACATGCTAACATCTGGAATAAACTTCTATAGGACACTCTAAAAAAGCTTCAGACACGCTAAAATTTGCAATGGACTTCTATTGGTCACTCTACAAAAAGCCTCAGGCACACTAATATCTGGAGTAGACTTCTATGGGTCACTCTAAAAAGCGTGTTCTGAATTTCTCTTGTGCCTGACAAAATACTTAAAATATCTTTGTTCTTCAATTAGAAGAAAATAATAATTTTGATTTTAACTCCTTAATGATCAGTGACGTACCCTGAATGTCACTTGTCTTTTAATGGGGCTTGCTTTTTAAATAGCATGACTCTTGCCTCCAGCAGCAAGACCGCACAATTATAGGAGACCTGCTGGAGGGAGGTTCTAAAAGCACAGTTTTGTGTCAAGGCCCACGCTATTACAGGATGAAAAACCCTTAACGATGAAGTATTTTATTTTAAAAAATGACTTTGTTTAAAAGGGATATTTTATATGGCAAGGTGTTTGACTATGAAGGGCTAAATGGTGTGTATATATAACTTTGAGAAAGCGTCAGTGGGGTATGAAACGTGTCAGATGACGTATCTCCTACTTTGTCTCTTGTGAGTGTGTCTTCTACTTTTAATGTAAATTAAATAAATTACCAGGGGGCATGGCTAAGATTCGGCCATGACAAGTCGCAAAATATGAAGCTCCTGGTATTCTTATACTAATCTATCGAATATCTATACCATACCCTGACATCCAACCTTAAAAATATCAGATCCAACTACTATAATATTAGCAGATACAAAAGATATCAAGCTAATCTCATTGGAACCCCTGATTTGCCTAACATTGAGCTCAGAAAGAGGCCTCAGCTTATGATCTCTACCCCTCCTCAGGGTGCCGAGCTAAGTGGATCTTATTTTGCTGAGGTGAATGAGAACTCCATTATTCACAATAGAATCAATCCCCTGGAGCTGTAAGTAAAGAAGATGGACATGGAGGTCTTAGATGCACTTGCGGCTTTGGAGATTTGAATGGATGCCTATTTCAGCACACTCCTCCATTGCATATCCCTAGACCAGGAAGATAGCACAGTCACTTCAGAGTGCAATAGTGGGAATCCACCTTTCTCCGTTACCTGCCCACAGGAGACCCTTTTGCATCCCTACTTACATGACGGCCACCTAACATGGCGGTGCTGCCTACCAGCACGGACTCTCACAATGGCACCCTTCCTAGCCCAAAGAGCTATCCTGATCCTATCCCAAACATCATTGCTACTGCCTTGTGACTTGCTCCGAAGTGGCTGGTCGGGGCGGGGCTTGAGGCTGACATTCCCGTTACAATATCTTCATCCAGCGACACATCTGTCCTTGCTTTCTATGGAACTGCCAATTTAAATCCAAGGCACTCTGCTGATCCTGTAAGGATGGTAGGCTTCATGAGAGGAATAGGTCATAGCTCTGTAAGCACCGCTTTCTTCCCTATAGCAAACGGATCAAGGTCTCCACATTATGCAACTTGCTGGTCCCTGGGTGGGTTCCTCTTTGATCTCCTCTGCAAGTATATCATGAGAACTGGTATCGGCTAATCTTCTAAATTGTGGATGGGAACAACAGAGACTGTATTAACTACAAATACAATGTTCCCTTTTGTCTACAGTACCTGCTCACTTAAACTAAGAGACATGGATTGTTACGGTTGCCTCCAAGCTTGCTGGAAGTTGGACCATAGAAAAGGATTCTCCTATCGCTCACCAAAGGATCATCAGCACCGTAGACACCATAACTGCTGAGTAGCCAACATAAGTAATGCAGACTCTACGAACCACCGCTGCTGGGCTGGTATCTCGCCGTCTGCTCTGCGCCCTGGACCTACGACCAGGCTCCAGTAGGTGAACCTCTTCCTTCTGTAGGGCGAAGCAGGATCAGGAACAAGAGCTCTTACAAGAGCTCAGTAGCTAAGGGTGTATGAAGAGCATAGCAATCCCTGTAGTGATTATAGCTGTCCCCTACAAACATGAGTCAAGGCTGCAAGTTAGAGGGTCAGAAAAGGTCTGTCATGCTGGAACACCCAGCCTGCTTTTTATTGAGGTTACATGCAAAAAGGACACTCTCAGGGGGAGGCATAAAATCCCCAATCACACATTGGTACATTTAGATAGAGAGACAACGCCCTTTGACAGGCCATAGTAGAATTACATTACTTCAGCAGATAACAAGTTACACACAAGAAAACAATGCAGTCCATCTTATCACTAGCAGTCTGACTCTGGAGGTGATTAGACAATGGGAATGTTTATCACTAAACTTAATTAGAGCTGATGCCAGCAAACTTGTATTTAGAAAATAGCTTCTTGAAGCTGAACAAAGTTAACTCTTTAGTTCTGACCGAAGGGTCTGTCACATAGCACTTAATGGCACACAATGAAAACTAATGCTTTTGTAACAGTGCTCCCTTTCTGTGGAACACTCTGCCTGTGTGGTACTTGGTTCAGTAAGCCCTATTTACTGAACCAAGTGGGAGAAAGCCAGGGACAAGTTATTTTACAGGTCTGGGGACATAGTCTTAAAGGGGCATTGTTCACCAAAGTCACAATATGTCCCCAGACGGTTCTTAAAGGGCCATACACACCCAATAAAAGTTAATACGTTTTCAGGGGCACAATCTTCCAGGGGCCATAGTCATGAGGAAGGAGGCTGGCAAATAGGCTTCTCCACAATCCAGGGAAGCAGGGCAATTTTCCATTTAAAGGGCCAGTTACAAATAGCAGTTTGTAACATATCTCCCCTTTTGGAGTGAGACTAACCAGGCACCTGACCTTCTGTCGGTCAGTGCCTAAGTTAGTCTCGCAACCCACCCACAAATAAATATTAGCAGAAAAGTAGCCCCCCCACAATAAGTAGTACTGGCCTGTAGGTTCCAGGTTGTAGGATGAAAGTGTAGCATCCTCGGCCTTCCTGGCGCAGCTGGGCAAATAGCTGGTGGTACTTGGAGCGCAGAGGCCAGCGGCACTCTGCCCTGGTGCCAGCGCTTCTGCTGGGGGGAGGGGTTTGCAGGCCAGTCCTGTAACAAGGGGGTCTGTAGGGCAGAGGCCAGCAGCGCTCTGTCCTGATGCCAGCTCTTCTGCTGGGGGAATTGGGGCATAGTCCTGCCCGGTGGCAAAGGGAACGTGGGGGTCAGTGGGGGTTAACATCTCCACTGTTAACCCTGGGCCCAAGTTAGGAGTTAGCTGGGGAGGGGGAGATTGGCTTACCTCCTCCTCCTGATACTCCGGCGGCCGTTGGGAAGGGAGGTCGATGCTCTCCGCTCCCTGTGGAACATGCTGCGGCTGGGGAGAGAGACCGGTTATCTCCTCTCCCTGGAAGGCACACTCCGGCTGGGGAGGGAGGTCGATGCTCTCCCCTCCCTGTAGCTGGGTCTGTCGCTGGGGATCTGGGCCGCCTGCCCAGCATCCCTGTAGGGCCGGTAGAGAGACTGCGGTCCCATCTCCACCTGCCTGCTGGGGGTCCTCCCAGGACCAGTCTATGAGGCCTGCTGCCTCGGGTATCTCTGGTTGGGGTTGGGGAAGGAGACAGTTGTCTCTTCCCTCTGCACGGTATACTGCAGCTGGGGAGGGAGGTCGCTGCTCTCCTCTCCCTGTAACTCACTTTCTCGCTGTAAACCAGGTGTCCATACCCTCAAACTCCACAGTTGGCGCTCAAAGGCTTGTGCCGCTTCGTTCTCAGTATCCAATTTCCGGATGATTCGACTGACTACCTCCTGCGCAGGGTATGGACCATATCGGACTAGTAGTCTCTTTACCTCTGGAACGAAATCAGCGCCCTCATAGCGACGGATCCGGTTGAGGTGCTCTTCACAGGGTTCTGACCAGTGTCTTGTCAGCTCCATGCTGCTGTAGGTAGGGACGCTGCGCAGTGGCTAGTGTTGCCCTCAATAACTCTCATACGATACCAGTGCTGTTGGGGTGCTGCTCCTTGCGCTAGGACGCCATCCCACCGCTGCCGCCAAATGTTACGGTTGCCTCCAGGCTGGCTGGAAGTTGGACCATAGAAAAGGATGCTCCTAGCGCTCACCAAAGGATCATCAGCACCGTAGACACCATAACTGCTGCGTAGTAATGCAGACTCTACGAACCACCGCTGCTGGGCTGGTATCTCGCCGTCTGCTCTGCACCCTGGACCTACGACCAGGCTCCAGTAGGTGAACCTCTTCCTTCTGTAGAGCGAAGCAGGATCAGGAACAAGAGCTCTTACAAGAGCTCAGTAGCTAAGGGAGTATGAAGAGCATAGCAATCCCTGTAGTGATTATAGCTGTCCCCTACAAACATGAGTCAAGGCTGCAAGTTAGAGGGTCAGAAAAGGTCTGTCATGCTGGAACACCCAGCCTGCTTTTTATTGAGGTTACATGCAAAAAGGACACTCTCAGGGGGAGGCATAAAATCCCCAATCACACATTTGGTACATTTAGATAGAGAGACAACGCCCTTTGACAGGCCATAGTAGAATTACATTACTTCAGCAGATAACAAGTTACACACAAGAAAACAATGCAGTCCATCTTATCACTAGCAGTCTGACTCTGGAGGTGATTAGACAATGGGAATGTTTATCACTAAACTTAATTAGAGCTGATGACAGCAAACTTGTATTTAGAAAATAGCTTCTTGAAGCTGAACAAAGTTAACTCTTTAGTTCTGACCGAAGGGTCTGTCACATAGCACTTAATGGCACACAATGAAAACTAATGCTTTTGTAACAGTGCTCCCTTTCTGTGGAACACTCTGCCTGTGTGGTACTTGGTTCAGTAAGCCCTATTTACTGAACCAAGTGGGAGAAAGCCAGGGACAAGTTATTTTACAGGTCTGGGGACATAGTCTTAAAGGGGCATTGTTCACCAAAGTCACAATATGTCCCCAGACGGTTCTTAAAGGGCCATACACACCCAATAAAAGTTCATACGTTTTCAGGGGCACAATCTTCCAGGGGCCATAGTCATGAGGAAGGAGGCTGGCAAATAGGCTTCTCCACAATCCAGGGAAGCAGGGCAATTTTCCATTTAATGGGCCAGTTACAAATAGCAGTTTGTAACATGGATTTCAAAGTATACCATTCCACATGACTCCACCTAGTACGGATCCTAATGTAGTTATTACATATTTATGGTGTTATACTTAGTGCCACTCATATATCTCTAAAGTTAAGATTTTTCTGCATACATGTTCCTCTATTTTACAATAACTCACTTGATGTAACAGTGTTGATCTATATTTCACCTAACGCTACCTTAACACCTATTATCTTAGAACAGAGGTGAAGAGAGACATCTTTTCTCATCAGGGTCCTGATATACCCCTCCTAAAAGCATATAACTAGGACCTCACTTATTATATGCTCACATGTATCATGTATAATTTTCAGGCAGGTTAACTGGGTTTCAATGCTGATGCCCTTGTGTCTCCTGTACCTGCTCATTTAAATTTAGAGATAAGGGTTACTAAACCTTTCAAAACCAAGGGTCTCAAACTAGTACTGAACTCAATGAAGATATTACATATTTCTGATGATATATTTAGTACTATTCATATGACCCTTAAGCTAAAATTTATTATCATATTTGCTTCTCTATTTCATCACAACCTAACTGATGTAACGGTATTGTTCTATACTCTACAAGTCAAAATATTAGTTAATCTGCTTAGAAACTGTGTGTAAAAATATAATTTAGCAAATTTTAAATTAAGGGGAGGAGATCAAACTCTCTATTGAGTCCCTTGGGAGACATAGTATTGAGACGCCAAATCCACTTGGCTTCCCTGTTAAATTAATCCCTATTTCTGTCCCCCTCTTTGTTTTTTAGGGGCACTATCAATAAGTAAATATCTCAATTGGTTAGCCTGGTGTTCCATTTCTGCAAAATGTGCTAGTACTGGGAGGTGTAACATTTTCTCGACTTTTGTTGACAAATGAGGTCTCTTATTCTTTGCGTCATTTCGCCTACATATAAAAGCCCACACGGGCACTTCAACGCACCAACTTTTTTTTTACTTTGAACATTAGCAGTGGGCATGGCATGGACCAACTTTTTTACCAATAGTATTGCCTTTACGGTATCAGGCTTTGGGGTATTCCTGGAACTCCTTGATCTCTGGGCAGGCTTCTTTTAACAGAAACCAGTTTCTTTTAATTATATTAAACACTTTCTTGCTCATTGTGTTGTATGAATTCACAAAGTTTAGTCTGGTGGGGTTTATTGTCTCACTTCTGACTGGGGTTTTTAGTGAATCCTCAGCTTCCTCTAGCTCCTGTATGTTATAACCTCTGCTAACAAATTTCTCCTTCATGTCCCTGGATCTGACTTCTTTAGTGGTTGGATCTGTAACTATTCTATCTCCTCTAAATACTCTAGGCGGATGAAAACTGCTCCTGTGTAACAGGGTATTCCTGTCTGTGGGTTTGACAAACAGATCAGTTGTTAACCTGCCATTGTTTTTGAGGACCATAGTGTCCAGAAATTCCACTTTATTTGCATCAAGTTTGCTGCTGAACTTCAAAAAAGGGACAGCATTTTCAATATCTGATTTGAGCTCTGCTAATTTATCCGGGGGGCCCCGCCACACAACGAACAAGTCATCAATGTAGCGGAACCACCCTTCACAGTACCGTCTGAAAAGGGGATTTGTGTATACATGCCTCTCTTCAATGGCATCCATAACTAAACAGGCATAGGATGGGGCCACATTCGACCCCATCGCTGTGCCTGTTTATTGCATAAAAAAACTGATTGTCAAATATAAAAAAGTTATTTGTCAGTACTAGATGTAATAATTAGACCAGCCATTCGAGTTGTGCCTCACTATATAGATTGTCACCTGAGGGGTTGAATGAACTAAGGTTAAGGTCAAACTGTGCTGTATCAATAGGTAAGGTTTTGTCCTGTATATCTGTAACAGATGAGGTAGTGTCTCTTTTGGGGTTATTAAAAAATGCTCTTAATCTCAGTCCCCTAAAGAAACGTGTCAAATCCAGCATTAAGGAGAAAGTGTTAGCTTCCTCAGTTGGGCAAAACTATAGCCCTTTATTTAATATTGCAATTTCATTTTGGGTTATGCTTTTAGAAGAGAGGTTGATTATGTTTACCTCCGTTGTGTCGGCTTGGCTTGTGAGTGGGTCCCCACTCCTCCCATGTTTCCTTTAGCGTCTAATCCGCCTCCTCGTTCTCTTGAATCCTGTGGGCACTCCCCTAAAAAAGAAGTGGAGAAAGAAGAGGTTGCGGGTGCTGGGGCTGTAGTTAACATACCCTGAGTTCTTGTTGTCGATGGACATCCTGATCAGGAAATCTCGGATCTGGTGGCCATGCCACTATCTACGTCCCTCGGCATTCTCTGGCATGACCCCGCCCATCTTGGCCCACTATTGGCTGTTCTCCGACGTGGGCGGTTCCAACGGTATACATTGCCCACACGTTAGTCAGGCTCATCACGCTTGAATTTACGCCCTTTATGTTCTTCCACCACCTGTTTGAAGGTATCCACTGTTTGCTGCAAGTCATTAAGCACCCGGATATACTCCTCTTCATCGTAAAGGGCACGGAGTTTGCGTTTATGCTCATCAATGCTAGCTGTTAAGGTCTGCAATTCTCGATTTGAGAAATCAATGTTTAGAATAATTAAGTCCATAGAACTTATTTAGAATCTGTTGATAGAGGGTGCAAAACTCTGTATTTTCCAAGAAGAAAGTGTGTTGGAGGGGGGACCGCATACCTCTAGGAATACGTCAGGTTCGATAGTATTCTGCCAACGCTGCAGATTGTATTTGTAGATTCACCTGTCTTTTCATTACCCTTTCCAGGTCTCGTTTTTTTTTTAGTCTCTATCAGGTGCTGTCAGGAACTATCTGGGCCCCACTGTCAGGGTAGCTATTCATGCTGCCTCTTGCTCTGAGTAGGCAAATACTCCTGTCTCGCAGGCCATTTTTCTTGAAGTAAAATAGGTATAAACTTCCAATAAAGCACAAATTATCTGTAATGTTGGTGGTGCTGTGATCCCTGAGGGTACAATATGTATTGAAGCAATGAAATCCGCACTTCACCTCTGAGTATATCCCAGTTTATCCAATTCATAAACAGACCGGTGCAGCACCTTAGGAGACCACCCTCTAGGCCTCAGGATACATAGAAGCACAACACAAAAGTGGCACATGGTATTAAGGTTATACCTTTATTAGAACAACGTTTCGGGGCACCTGCCCCTTTCTCAAGCTAATCACAAATACAAATTTTACACCATATATAGACAAAAAGGTAAAACAGGTAACCAATAAACACACATGGGAAGGGCTAAGAAAAAATGACATCATCACAGCTCATTTCATTAAACATTGGGAAAACTTTCTAACATTAACCCTTTTGTTTCCTATGTGTGTGTTGGACTACCAGATTAAAAACAAATGCAGCAAGCTACCCACCAGTATCAATTTACTATTATATTTAATAAAGTCAAAATATTAGTTAATCTGCTTAGAAACTGTGTGTAAAAATATAATTTAGAAAATTTTAAATTAAGGAGAGGAGAGTCCAACACACACATAGGGAACAAAAGGGTTATTGTTAGAAAGTTTTCCCAATGTTTAATGAAATGAGCTGTGATGATGTCATTTTTTCTTAGCCCTTCCCATGTGTGTTTATTGGTTACCTGTTTTATCTTTGTGTCTATAAATGGTGTAAAGTTTGTATTTGGGATTAGTTTGAGAAAGGGGCAGGTTCCCCCAAATGTTGCTCTAATAAAGGCAGGACCGTCTTTAACACAGGGCAAAAGGGGCAGCTGCCCTGGGCCCAGTCTCTGTTGAGGGGCCCAAGAGTCCTAAAAAAAAAAAAAAAAAAAAAATTTTTTTTTACATTTTTTTTATTGTTCATACCAGACTGCTGATGTGACATGGGGGACACACACAGTCAGTCCTAATACTGTCACAGTCAAAAGTACTCTGCTTATATTTTTTTTAAAAACTGTGCCAGACCGTGCCGGTGTCATGTGACATGCCAAACTAGTGCCATGTGCTGTTTTAGATGTACACTGTGCAGCACTGAATGCAAAGCCCTAACTCTACATCCAGCCATTTCCAACTGCATCAGAAAAGGTCCTATTGGGGTTACCACTGTTACCAGGTAACTGCTCTGGTGGTGGGGATTGTTTCTGGGTAGTGCTGACTGTAGGCGCATGCAGCAGAAAGCTGGAGCGGCAGGCACATGAGTATTTGAGCATCTGTGCAGCTGCATACACTGCTCTCTTCAGTCTTGAGGCTGTGTGACTCATCTCACACTGTATCCATGCAGCCTTGGACAGACAGCATCCAGTCTACTGGTCCCCTTAGCCCTGCTCTTTCTGCTGTGGCCCTAAGATCAACTAACTGAAGTTTGTTAGGGGAATAGTGCTTTGTAGAAAGGTGTCAGTGGGAAGAATAAGTGAGTGCACACACGCCCCTCCCCATGCAGCATTGTCTAGTTCAGGGTGAGAGGGAACTTGTTCCTAGCAAAGAAGCGACATGTGCAGGTGTGGCTGATGTATAGCGTCATGCTGATACTTCACACATTAATGTAAGGTTTATTTTTATAGTTTTTATTTTCTCTATGTCTCAGATTTTACAGCTTCCCATAGTAGTTCTGCTGTTCCAGTCAGTAAACTTATATTTCTCTGCACCTCCATGCTTCCTCCTTTACCTTGCTTTGCTCCCGTTGGCTGCCCTAAATCTCTTTAACCAGCTAACCTCACACCAGAATCACATTCAAAAGAATATTAAATGAATCCACAGTGGGGGAATTTATATATTTATTTACTTATTAGTACTGCTTAGGTCCAGTTTCACATATTGCATTTTTTTTTTTTTTATAAATGATTAGCCCAGCAGTGGATGATCCACCGCTGGGCTAATAATAATAAAAAAAAATTGATTTAGTTGTTTTTTGGGATGTTGGGGTGGAGAGCAAAATTGCATGGGGTGGGGCCCAAGAAAATTTTTGCCCAGGGTCCAATCAATATTAAAGACGGCCCTGAATAAAGGTATAACCTTAATACCGTGTGCCACTTTTATGTTGTGCTTCTATGTATCCTGAGGCCTAGAGGGTGGTCTCCTAAGATGCTGCACAGGTCTGTTTATGAATTGGATAAACTGGGATATACTCAGAGGTGAAGTGCAGATTTCATTGCTTCAATATATATATATATAAATATATATATATATATATATATATATATATATATATATATATATATATATATATATATATATATTTATGTACACATACAAATATTCACACGTATATAATACACATTTGAGCCCTTCACAGTCTCCTTGACATATAATATATCCCTTTTAAACCCTTTTTATACATTTATTCTAATAATAAACTTGTAGTTTATATTTAATATTTTTAAATACTTCAGGTCTTTTTAGCGCTGTTATGTGTGAAACTTATTTCCAGAGAAAAAGTAATACTGATTTAAAGGGACAGTCAACACCAGAATTTTTGTTGTTTTAAAAGATAGATAATCCCTTTATTACCCATTCCCCAGTTTTGCATAAACAACACAGTTATATTAATATACTTTTAACCTCTGTGATTACCTTGTATCTAAGCATCTTCTGACAGCCCCCTGATCACATGACATTTTATTTATTATCTATTGACTTTCATTTTAGCCAATTAGTGCAGTGTCTGCCACAACCCACGGGCGTGCTCACAATGTTATCTATAGGGTTTACCTGAACTAGCTCTCCCCTGCTGTGAGAAGCAAATACAAAAGCATGTGATTAGAGGCGGCCTTCAAGGGCTTAGAAATTATCATATGAGCCTTCCTAGGTCTAGCTTTCAATTAAGAATACCAAAAGAACAAAGCAAAATTGGTGATAAAAGTAAATTGGAAAGTTGTTTAAAATGACATGCCCTATTTGAAACATGAAAGTTTTTTTTGGACTTGACTGTCCCTTTAAGATATGTTAGAGATAAAAGAATGAGACTAACATCTTCCATTTCACAAAAGTAAGAAACATAGAATGATTGTATAAAAAAAATAGCAAATCTAGGCAAGTATCCACCCTTGCTTTCTGGAGATAAGCTTCACCAAGCAGCAATTTAAACCTATCCTTTGCTAATGAGAGTTTTAAAAAGAAACTTGAAACAGCTGTCCAGAAGTGTGTTTTATTGCTGCATCCTCTCATAAAGGGGATTGCTGTATTTAAAACAGTACTTGGAAGCAAAAAGTGTAAGATATTGTATATCTAATTTTCATTTCTTACCCAGAGTCCCTTGGTGCATTGGTAATAATGTATACAGAGTATTTCTGGGGAAAAGTAAGTGGGATACTTGCCTAGATTTGCTAATTTTCTATACAATAATTATATGGGCTCCATGTACTAAGCGGCGGACAGACAGCTTCTCAAATCGCAAAGCTGTCCACCCACCTTCGCTACACACGGGCAGCGTATCTGTTGATCCGCTTGCCCGTATGTATCATTACACACTCATCGAAGTGTGTAATGCCCACTCCTTCATTCATGCGACCAATCGCGCAACTTAAGGGGCTGTCAATCACCGAGAGCGAGCGAGTTCTCAGTGACTTTCCCTCACCACCTCAGAGGTGGCGTAGGGTGTAAGAAGTAGCGGTCTAATGCAAACCTGCCCCGCAAGGGCTCCGGAGCAGCTTTCGCTCTACGTACATGGAGCACTATGTCTTTTTACTTTTATGAAAGAGACCGCTCAAACGTTTTAAAGGACAGCACTATTTCCTACCATGTAGTGCTCCAGATGCCTACCTCGTTATCTCTTCAACACAGAATATCATGGGAATGAAGAAAATGTGATAATAGAAGTAAATTGGAAACTTACTTTAAAATGGTATTCTCTGTGTGAATCACAAAATATAAAAGAGAAATAGGCGAAAACACATTATTGTTATTGCATTGAAACAAAAGCTAACTTTTTGGGCTGAAAACCCATCAAAAACGAATTGTCAATAGATTGTGATCAATTCCTTTAAAGGGACACTGAACCAAATCTTTCATGACTCAGATAGAGCAGGCAATTTTAAGCGACTTTCTAATTTACTGCTATTATCACATTTTCTTCATTTTCTTTGTATCTTTATTTGAAAAGCAAGAATGTAAGTTTAGATGCCATTTTTGGTGAACAAACTGGGTTGTTCTTGCTGATTGATGGATAAATTCATCCACCAATAAACAAGTGCTGTCCATGGTCTGAACCAAAAATTGACAGACTCCTTAGCTTAGATGCCTTCTTTTTCAAATAAAGA
Source organism: Bombina bombina (assembly GCF_027579735.1). Classification (NCBI taxonomy): domain Eukaryota; kingdom Metazoa; phylum Chordata; class Amphibia; order Anura; family Bombinatoridae; genus Bombina; species Bombina bombina. The sequence goes on from NC_069502.1 coordinate 163,514,988, forward strand.
TAGAAAGAGAACGAGGAAAAATTGCTAATAGGAGTAAATTAGAAAGTTGCTTGAAATTGCATGCACTGTCTGAATCAAGAAAGAAAAAATTGGGGTTCAGTGTCCCTTTAAGTTTTAAGGTCGAGTTGGAGTTCAGATTTTGCAAAATATGTTAAACTATTGCACTTTTCATTTTTATTTTACAATCCCACATAAGAAGAAAAACAGTTTCATGCAAAGATTGTCCGGTTAATTTACTCCTAAAACAATTATTCTAAACAGGATCAGGTCTGGAAAAATACCCAACAACATAGAAACATCATTAAGAGTAATAGACTGTTTCTTCATTAAAGAACTAGTACGGGGCCGTCCCAGTGACAGAGCAGACTCCTAAGCTACGCTAAAAGTTGCTGCGCTCTGTATTAGCGCTCTACTCTTATACAAGTCTAGGTTTGTGCTCTGTAATGGAAAAGAAACTCTGCCAAGTCATCAGCAAAAAATAAATCACATTAAAAAACAAATGCCGGATTGTTGTGCGCACTTTTAATTTAATATTCAATGTTTGTTTCTTTATTCTTCAAAGGGTAAATTGCTCCAATAATTATGATTAAAAAATGCTGTTTATGATGTTGAATTTTCATCATTATGTATGTGAATATGGAAAGACATTTAAACATTGATTAATAACGTTATATTTTTACCTCACTGATTTTAAGTGATAATAAACAACTCTTTAATAACATCAATTTATATTTATTTTCTTAAAGGGATATGAAACATAATTTTTGTTTCTTTCATGATGCACATAGCTCATGCAATTTTAAGCAATTTTCTAATTTACTCCAATTATCAATTTTTCCATTTTAGGATCGGCTCCTAAGCTTTACATTTCTGCGTTTTCAAATAAAGATTCCAAGAGAACAAAGGAAATTTGATAATAGGAGTAAATTAGAAAGTTGCTTAAAATTGCATGCTCTATCTGAATCACAAAAGAAAAAAAATTGGGTTTCATATCCCTTTAAGAAAATAAATATAATAAAGCTGGAGAAGCACTGTTTGTGCAATATTATACAATACATTTCTTCAATTTGCAAATTCAAACAGAGCGGAATTTTAATGGAATAATAAGCTAGAACCAAATTAAATTAACATATAAAAATAGAATTTTAATTAATACCGTCAGAACCATTAATGCAAACAGAATTGTTATAAAGTGTTTTTGTTTTTGCATAATGAAAAGGTATTCATATATTTCAAAAACTATAAACACCACACAATAATATATATGTTGTAGCATTAAGAACATGTTCATGTTTTTTCCTGCAAATGGTATTTGCATATTTGCCATCTTTCATAATCTAGGGCTGGATAACAACTGGGACGACAACTGTTGCGTGTGAGCAGTACCAGGTTTTTGGGTGCAACAGAAATAGCTCTCGTATTACAAGTTGAAAGTAAATGCGATCGCAAGAGGGCAGTTACATTTTATACTCGTTGGGTTAGCACGACTGAAAACATTAGTGCATTTTGTTAAAAAAGTTGCACTAAACACAGCATAAATACATTTAAAAGTACAGTTGCATTCATATAAAACTATATGATAAAAATTATTCGTATAATTATTTAAAAAAAGTTATAAGGGCTCAAAGGTATATGGTATATGATAAGGTGTTTGACTGGAAAGGGCTATATTCTCTCTCTCTCTCTCTCTCTATATATATATATATATATATATATATATATATATATATATATATACATATACATTTCTAATATATACTGTATATGTGTGTGTATGTACATATGTATTTATGTGTTTTACTGTATATTTACTTGACATATTTAAAGTTCCAATGTTCTTCCCATACAGGAAAATGTTATTTTTACTAAAATATATATTCCTATATATATACAGTATATATATATATATACCTGTATATCTATTCCTATAGGTATCTATTTTACATTAATACTATCAGAGATATATATATTTAAATAATACAAATTAATAAAATCCTATGTGAAGTGTTTTGTGCTTTAGGTCTAATGCGGTGTTGGGTTAGTGCCCATGGAGAATTAGTCATCTTAAATCGCATTCTTTAATGGGACAGTCAAGTAAAAAAAACTTTCATGATTTAAATAGAGCATACTTTTATTACCAATTTTGCTTTGTTATCTTGGTATTCTTAGTTGAAAGCTAAATCTAGAAGGTATATATGCTAATTTCTTAGACCTAAAAGGCCACCTCTAATATGAATGCATTTTGACAGTTTTTCACCACTAGAGGGTGTTAGTTCATGTGTTTCATATAGATAACATTGCACGTAAAGCTCCTAAGAGCAAGCACTGATTGGCGAAAAATGCAAGTCTGTCAAAAGAACTGAAATAAGGGGGCAGTTTGCAGAGCCATAGATACAAGGTAATCACAGAGGTAAAAAGTATATTATTATAACTGTGTTGGTTATGCAAAATAGGGGAATGGGTAATAAAGGGGTTATCTACCTTTTTATACAACAAAAATTCTGGTGTTTACTGTCCCTTTAAATATAAAATATAATTTAAAAAAAAATATTATTATTATTATTATTATTATACTTTATTTATATAGTGTAAAAATATTATACATTCCTCAAATACATATATATATATATATATATATATATATATATATATATATATATATATATATATATATATATATATAAAATGTATAAACCAGCATTGCACAATGTGATTACTAAGCAATCCCAATAAGAAGTAAAAATCACCACTCCTAGTGCTTGGAAAATAACAAATTAAGATTAAAAACAAAAAAGAGCAAAAAGAAATTTAATATCCACCACAAGAATATCAAATAAAATCCAAATCACGTCAGCAATAAAGAAACACAAGGAGGTAACAAAGATATATCCCTTTGTTTTACTGAATCTTATTCACCCAAGAAATTACTCAGGATTTTACACTCATCTCACATCGATTTAGACGAATATACTTGGGAAGCGACCTCTATTACGCCATCAGACTTTTCCATAACATACTTTATCAAACATTAAATGCAGGAAGAATAGTACCACACTTGTTGAAGCTGCCCTCTGGTTTCTCGGTCCACATAATGGTAACGGGCATTCGAGTCCACTCCCCTTATTCCCAAATTCATATGGGCAAAGCACCAAATCCAAGGAGATTGCATACAAAATGTATCCCTCCAAAAGGCTCACAAAATCCGGATGTAGGCAGCTGTAAAACTCCTGCGGTATCATATACCAGCAGCCTCCGGTATTGCTTTATTCTGTAGATATCCTTTGTTGAAGGAGCAGCGAAGCACTACTAGTTAGCTGAACACAATTTGGGTGAGCCAATGACAAAAGGCATATATGTTCTTCTGAGCCTACCTATGTATGCTTTTAAGTAGGATACCAAGAAAATGAAAGCTGTTTAAAATGTAATTTAATCTTTTCTTCAATTTTTTATTATAGCAAAATTGTTTATAAAACTTTTTTTAAAAATTGCTCTAAAAATTATATTATTTTTGTACTAAAATGTCCCTTTGATTCCAATATACAGGGAGTGCAGAATTATTAGGCAAATGAGTATTTTGACCACATCATCCTCTTTATGCATGTTGTCTTACTCCAAGCTGTATAGGCTCGAAAGCCTACTACCAATTAAGCATATTAGGTGATGTGCATCTCTGTAATGAGAAGGGGTGTGGTCTAATGACATCAACACCCTATATCAGGTGTGCATAATTATTAGGCAACTTCCTTTCCTTTGGCAAAATGGGTCAAAAGAAGGACTTGACAGGCTCAGAAAAGTCAAAAATAGTGAGATATCTTGCAGAGGGATGCAACACTCTTAAAATTGCAAAGCTTCTGAAGCGTGATCATCGAACAATCAAGTGTTTCATTCAAAATAGTCAACAGGGTCGCAAGAAGCGTGTGGAAAAACCAAGGCGCAAAATAACTGCCCATAAACTGAGAAAAGTCAAGCGTGCAGCTGCCAAGATGCCACTTGCCACCAGTTTGGCCATATTTCAGAGCTGCAACATCACTGGAGTGCCCAAAAGCACAAGGTGTGCAATACTCAGAGACATGGCCAAGGTAAGAAAACCACCACTGAACAAGACACACAAGCTGAAACGTCAAGACTGGGCCAAGAAATATCTCAAGACTGATTTTTCTAAGGTTTTATGGACTGATGAAATGAGAGTGAGTCTTGATGGGCCAGATGGATGGGCCCGTGGCTGGATTGGTAAAGGGCAGAGAGCTCCAGTCCGACTCAGACGCCAGCAAGGTGGAGGTGGAGTACTGGTTTGGGCTGGTATCATCAAAGATGAGCTTGTGGGGCCTTTTCGGGTTGAGGATGGAGTCAAGCTCAACTCCCAGTCCTACTGCCAGTTTCTGGAAGACACCGTCTTCAAGCAGTGGTACAGGAAGAAGTCTGCATCTTTCAAGAAAAACATGATTTTCATGCAGGACAATGCTCCATCACACGCGTCCAAGTACTCCACAGCGTGGCTGGCAAGAAAGGGTATAAAAGAAGAAAATCTAATGACATGGCCTCCTTGTTCACCTGATCTGAACCCCATTGAGAACCTGTGGTCCATCATCAAATGTGAGATTTACAAGGAGGGAAAACAGTACACCTCTCTGAACAGTGTCTGGGAGGCTGTGGTTGCTGCTGCACGCAATGTTGATGGTGAACAGATCAAAACACTGACAGCATCCATGGATGGCAGGCTTTTGAGTGTCCTTGCAAAGAAAGGTGGCTATATTGGTCACTGATTTGTTTTTGTTTTGTTTTTGAATGTCAGAAATGTATATTTGTGAATGTTGAGATGTTATATTGGTTTCACTGGTAAAAATAAATAAGTGAAATGGGTATATATTTGTTTTTTGTTAAGTTGCCTAATAATTATGCACAGTAATAGTCACATGCACACACAGATATCCCCCTAACATCGCTATAACTAAAAACAAACTAAAAACTACTTCCAAAACTATTCAGCTTTGATATTAATGAGTTTTTTGGGTTCATTGAGAACATGGTTGTTGTTCAATAATAAAATTAATCCTCAAAAATACAACTTGCCTAATAATTCTGCACTCCCTGTAGTCCTTTCCTACAAATCCTGTTCCTTGTGCTGATCTTGGAGCTAATGCATCTATTAAATTGATATGAAACCCACAATTTTTTTTATTTCATGATTTAGATAGAGCATGCAATTTTAAGCAACTTTTTAATTTACTCCCATTAGCATTTTTTGTTTGTTCTCTTGGTAGCCACCAATCAGCAAGCGCTACCCAGGTACTGAACAAAAAAAATGGGCCACCTCCTAAGCTTACAATCCTGCTTTTTCAGATAAAGATACCAAGAGAACAAAGTAAATTTGATAATAGGAGTAAATTAGAAAGTTGCTTAAAATTGCATGCTCTATCTGAATCACGAAAGAAAAAAATGTGAGTTTGGGATCCCTTTAAGTAATTTGTGAGAAGTTAACATGTTTCACCATTGTTTCTGCTAAAACAACATAAACTATTTAATAAGTAGTTAAGTATAATATAAAAACAATTCTCTTTTTTAAGTACAGAGATAAATACTGACTTATCTGCCTCATTAATTTGCATCATTCTGAGACCAAACAAAACTTATTTAAGTTTGCATTTTTAACAGTAAAAAAACAACACATTAAATCAGCAGTTACGTAACAAACTTACATGCAACTAACATAGCTGGGTTTGCAAGTTTGCAGGTCACAGACATTTCAGGTGCTGGCCTCACTGAACACAGATTGCTCCCTGAAAGCTGTTTCCATAGAAAGTAGTGGGGCTGTACTAAAATCAGCCGCTCAGAGGGGATGGCAGTACTGCTAAAACAAATATTAATGAAAATGGAATGTTGGCATTGCATTGTAGCCGTTATTTGCTTTCATCTTTGCCATCAGTTTGGCTAACTGCTAAAGTTTGTCTTTAATTATTCAGCTAGAACATACAATTTTAAACAACTTTCCAATTTATTTCTATTATGTTTTTTTGTTTTCTTGTTGTCCTTTGTTGAAAAGCAGGGAGGTAAGTTCAAGAGTGTGCACGTGTCTGCAGTACTGCATAGCAAGAGTTTTTTAATAGCAAGAGGACTAGAGGGCAGCACTATGTCTTGTCATGTAGTGCTCCACACACGTGCACGCTACCTATCTACATATCTCCTCAATAAGAATAACAAGGGAATGAAGCAAATTTGATAATTGAAATACATACATAGTAACATAGTAGATAAGGTTGAAAAAAGACTGAAGTCCATCGAGTTCAACCTATACAAATCTAAAATACTTACAAAAAGCTCCAGTTAAGCTTAAATAACCCCATTAAAATGTGACCCATTTAATACTAGCAATCATATCCATGAATTTTGTTTATATACAGAAATTTATCCAGACTATTTTTAAATGTATCTATGGTATTGGCATTCACTACCTCCTTTGGTAATGAGTTCCACAATTTTATTGCTCTTACAGTGAAAAAACGTTTCCGTTGCAGGAGATTAAATCTCCTTTCCTCCAACCTTAAATTATGACCTCTTGTCAGAACCAATTTTCTTGGAATAAAAAGAGCTTCTGCCATCTCTGTATATGGGCCTTGAATATATTTATATAAAGTAATCATGTCACCTCTCAAGCGCCTTTTTTCTAAAGAGAACAGACCCAGTTTGGCTAGCCTCTCCTCATAGGTTAATTTCTCCAATCCCCTTATTAGCTTTGTGGCCCTTCTCTGAACTTTTTCTAGTTCTGCAATATCTTTTTTAGCAATCGGTCCCCAGAACTGCACTCCAAACTCAAGGTGAGGTCTTACCAGGGCTTTATATAATGACAGAATTATGCTTTCCTCCCTTGAATCAATGCCTCTTTTAATACATGCTAGTATCTTATTAGCCTTTGAAGCCGCTGCCCTGCATTGTGCACTCATCTTTAGCTTGTTATCTATTACTACTCCCAAATCCCTTTCCTCCTGTGTTTGGCTAAGTCTTGTCCCATTTAAAAAATACATAGCCTGCTTATTTTTACTTCCAAAATGTAGAACCTTACATTTTTCCGTATTAAATCTCATTTTCCATTCACTTGCCCATAGTTCTAATTTTAGCAAATCCCTTTGCAAAGAGAGTTCATCCTGCTCTGACCTAATGACCTTACTTAACTTAGTATCATCTGCAAAAATAGAGATGTCGCTATTTAATCCTTGCTCCAAGTCATTTATAAAAATATTAAAAAGAACAGGGCCCAGTACTGATCCCTGGGGGACGCCACTGATTACCTTTGTCCAATCTGAGTATGATCCATTTACTGCTACTCGTTGCTCCCTATCTTTTATCCAGTTATTTATCCATGAGCTAACATTTTCAGCTATTCCCAGTCCCTTAATTTTGTGCATTAATCTCTCATGTGGCACTGTATCAAATGCCTTTGCAAAATCTAAGTATATCACATCAACTGATTCCCCTTTATCTATATTTTTACTTACTTCCTCGTAGAATCTAATTAGATTAGTTTGACATGATCTATTTCTCCTAAAGCCATGCTGATTAGAACTCATAATCTTGTTTACACGAATATGCTCATCAATATAATCCCTTATAATCCCTTCAAATATCTTCCCCACTATTGATGTCAGACTAACTGGTCTATAGCTTCCTGGATCATCCCTGCTTCCCTTTTTGAAGAGTGGCACCACATCAGCTTTACGCCAATCCTGGGGTACCATGCCTGAGGATAATGAGTCTTGAAAAATTAAGAGTAAAGGTTTGTCTATAACAGTGCTAAGTTCCCTTAACACCCTTGGGTGTATTCCATCTGGGCCTGGAGTTTTATTTACCTTAATATTTTTTAGTTTTTTCCTGATATCCTCTAAACAAAACCCAGTTAGTGGTATGGACTGGCATGTTCTATTCTGTTCCAAAGTATCATTCAATGGTTCCTCTCTTGTGTATACTGAAGAAAAAAACTGGTTTAGTACCTCAGCCTTCTCCCTGTCATTATTTATCATGCTACCCTCCACACATTTTAATGTACCTATATTATCCTTCTTAGATTTTTTGCTATTTATGTACTTAAAGAACCTTTTAGGGTTAGACTTAGAATCCTTGGCAATTAATTTTTCATATTCAATTTTGGCTAATTTGATTGCTTTTTTGCATGCTTTGTTACATTCCTTATAAATATTGTATGCTGAGTCTGTACTATTTTCTTTTAATAATAAATAAATTGGAAACATTTTTTAAAATTGTATTCGCTATCTGAATCATGAAAGAAAAATGTTGGGTTTCATGTCCCTTTAAATAGATCTGTGATTCCTGCAGAGGAAATGCTTTCAATTAATTATTTGGCAGCTCTGAGAGATCTTCAGAAATGTCCAAGAAATGCCCTTGTCTGGCTTATAGCACTGCATGTTCTGTTTAACACACAATGAGAAATCATCTCAATATATGAAGTAGTAAGTGAATGAAACTTGCATTTTTCTTTTTACTTTATTGCCCTGAATTCTCTCTCCTTATTAAGAAATATTGAGAATACCCTAAAGGAACAACTGAGAGTTTAGGGAAGTATTGCCCTTTTTAATGAATCCCAAAATGTATCTAACTAACAACCCAATTATGGGCCAGATTACAAGTGACACATTAACAGTTACGCGTGAGCCATATTGGGCTTACGTCGGATGTAGCGCTCGTATTACAAGTTAAAAGTAAACGTGATCGGGATAGTGCAGCCTCATAACTCTGGTTAACTGCTTTACAAAACAAAAAAATGTGACAAAACACATCAAAATGTAAAACTACAGTTACACTCAGAAATAACACTACGTAATAAAACTTATTTAAAAAAAATGATTGCACAAAAAAAGTTATAAGAGCTCAAAAGATATCGACCCAGATTACAAGTTGTGTGGTATAGCCATAGCGTAAACACCACGTGAAATGGGTCCGTACCGCTATTTTTATACCTAATTGTTGTGCGGTATGGTGCTGTAAGCCGCATACCGCACAATAATAAAGTTCAAAGCTCGTGCACATTTTCCCCCATAGAGATTAATGGAGAAAAAATGAAGGAAATAAACACATAAACCTAACGACAATATAACTACTTTAAAATAAATAAAAACTTAGCTGTGAAATAAAAAAAACCTAAGCTTAAACTATAAATAAACCTAACATTACTATTTAAAAAAAAAATAAAAGATACCAAAAATAAAAAACCTAAATTACAAAATTTAAAAATCCTAACACAACAGAAAAATAAAATAAAACCTAACATTACAAAAAAATAACTAACTCTAAAATTACACAAAATAACAAAATCTAACATTACAGAAAAGAACAAACTCTAAAATTACACAAAATAACAAAATCTAACATTACAGAAAAGAACAAACTCTAAAATTACACAAAATAAAAAAGTCAATCCTAATCTAATACCCTGTTTAAAATAAAAAAGACACCCCAAAATAAAAGAGAGAATACGGGGAGTTCTCACCAGAAAAACCCCTAGATCCGCACCAATGAAGGTATTTACGCCATACCTTATTATAAATCTTGCGAGTAACAGGCTTATGAGCCTGAATCATAGTCTCAATAACTTTCACAGAAAAACCTTGTCTGGACAAGAATAAGCGTTCAATCTCCAACCAGTCAGCTTCAGAAAGACTAAGTTCGCAAACCAACTTCTGCGAGGCCACGCTGGAACTATTAGAATCACCAAAGCCTGCTCCTGTCTGATACAAGCTATCACCCGAGGAAGGAGGAGAACTGGAGGAAGCAGATAAATTAGACCAAAATCCCATGGCACTGCCAGGGCGTCCACCAGAGCTGCTTGAGGATCTCTTGATCTTGCTCCGTATATAGGAAGTTTGGCGTTTAGACGAGATGCCATCAGGTCCAGCTCCGGAACTCCCCATTTCAGGGTTAACATCGAGAAAACCTCCGGATGGAGAGTCCATTCCCCTGGATGAAACATCTTCCTGTTAAGATAACCCGCTTCCCAGTTTTCCACCCCTGGGATATGAATGGCAGAGAGATGACAATTGTGAGACTCTTCCCACTGAAGAATACGAGTCATCTCCTTCATAGCTAACAAGCTCTGAGTTCCTCCTTAGTGGTTGATATACACCACCAAAGTAATGTTGTCCAATTGAAATCTGATAAACCGAACTAAACTCAGTTTAAGCCAAGCTGGTAGAGCATTAAGAATTGCTCTCAATTCTAGGATATTAATAGGGAGGATAGACTCCACCTGAGTCCAAAGTCCCTGAGCTCTTAGGGACCCCCAAACTGCTCCCCAGCTTAACAGGCTGGCATCCGTGGTCACAATCTCCCAAGAAAGTCTCAGGAAAAAGGGCTCTGAGGCAAATGGTCCTGGGTGACCTACTAAGACAGAGACATCATTGTCTGAGAGTCTAAAACTATCCTCTGAAAGAGATCTGAGTGGTCTCCGTTCCATTGATTGAGCATACATAACTGTAGACATCTCAAATGGAAGCGAGCAAACAGAATAATGTCCATAGATGCCACCATGAGACCAATTACTTCTATGCATACAGCCACCGATGGACGAACAGAGGACTGAAGAGAAAGACAGTCCTCCAGAAGCTTGAATTTTCTGACCTTCATCAAAAAAAACAAAAAACTTCATAGATACTGAGTCTATGATTGTCCCCAGAAAACATACCCTGGTACTTGGCACTAAGGAACTTTTCCCTAGATTTGACCACAGTAGTCAGTGACATAGTCCAGCCCCCCCCCGTACTGTATATTAGGGTTGCCACCCGTCCCTTAAAATACAGAACACTTATAAGTTACGCATGCTGCAGGGTGTGCAGGGATGGATATGAATAGGGTTGTCCAGAAACACAATATATGTTCCTCCCTGCACACCCTGCAGCATGTGTAACTCATAAGTGTCCAGGAAAACATGGCTGAGGTGGCACGTTATATAGTGGTACTGTATAGTGACACTTTTTAACCCCCGTCCCCCCATGCTGTAGTAACAAGGTCTGTAATTTGCTGGTTCCACAAACATACACACACATACACACACACACATACATGCATAAATACACACACACACATACACACACACACACATACATGCATAAATACACACACACACATACACACACACACACACATAAACACCAGTGGGTAAAACAGAAACACTAACCCCTATAGTCAGAGACACTAGTAAAGCATCATGTCACACTCACTTGATATCAGTGCAGGCAGTGGCAGTTTTTATTTTAAGCTGGGCCCCCACCCTCAGGGACCCAGTCGCAGTTGCGACCCTCTGTACCCCCTGTAGTTTCGCCCCTGGAGTTTGTTATTTTTTGTAATGTTAGGGGTTAATAGATTTTTTTATTATTTGTGATGCTGGGGGTGGCGGTTTAGGGGTTAATAGGTAGTTTATGGGTGTTAGTGTACTTTGTAACATATTTTTTATGAGTTTTGTGAAACATTTGATTGTGGAATGGATCGTTGCAGTATAGGCCATAACGATCACGGTAAAGCTGTAACACGCGTCTTGTTATCTGGGTCATGATGTCTCAGGTGTAAAAAAAAGGCTGCAAAGGGCTTTAACACAGAGATACATACATATGCATGTCTAAATATATATATGTACATATATACTGTACATATGTTTATATGTGTGTACATATGTATTTATGTATTTATATGTGTATATATGTATTTAAATACATATATACACATATAAACACATTATACACATATGTACACATATATAGACATAAGTGCATTGGAACCCTTTGCAGACAAGTAGATGAAAACATGTAAAAGCATATTTATGCAATATTCAGATTTAATAAAGCTTTTAACTATGTATTTACTGTAAATATTTCACATTCAAATGTTCTGCACATAGCAGTATATGTTCTGTGTATTTATAAATATATATTCCTATATATAACTTTGCATATCTATACCTATATATAATCATATAGCTATAGGGACATTGTTTCTTTCATGATTTAGATAGAAAGTACAATTTTAAACAACTTTCTGATTTACTTCTTTGTTGAAGAAGTAGCAATGCAAAACTGAGAGCTAGATGAACACTGATGAGCCAATAACATGACCAATATATTAATTAATTAAGTAAGAAAGTGCTAAAGAAGCTAAGGAGTCTAAGAGGTGATATATTCTAATAGCTTTTATTAAAACAGTTTAATTTGATATAAGTGTGGATCTAAAACATTTGCAGAATCAATCATATAAAATTAGGGACGTCTCCCTTATAACAATTTTTCTAGTACAGTAATGCTAATGTTTCCCTCCCATTTACTTCCTGTGCAGCTGTTGCTGGAATCATAAACAAAGAAAACGCATAGAGATATTCAGAATCAACCATTACCATCTTAAAAGAAAAAGTATTACCACCTTAAATAAGATGACGATGATGTGAAGCTTACTCAACCAATAAACAGAAGAGGAGGGATAATTAAAAGTTCACAACCACACACAACAGATGCGTCTTGACAAAGCCCACACCAGGGCGAAAAGCTTTGACGTTATTAGCAGATTACTACAAAGCTGAGGATTTAATTTTGGGATAATAACATCTCTAAAGGACTCTCCCTGCAGGATCTAGAGAACTGTCAAGTACAGGGAGTACAAACGGCCATTTGTCACATTGAGATCATCAGTCCTGAGCACATCATAGTGGATAACAGAGGAAGAAAACCGTAACCAATAGAAAGTGAGGTGAGAGTGACATCATCACAGCCATGCTTGGGTAATGGAAGACGCTGAAAACAACAACCGCTGTAATCAACCACCGGAGAAAAGCATAGTAAGCTTGTAAAGAGGCACAATACCGTGTCGGAAGTTCCCGGTAAGCATATTCTCTACTTCTATCAGAAGCGCACATAATATGTGCAGGGCACAGTAAGCGTCTGAAGATTCTGGTAAGCTATAATTCACATTATCCTTCACTAAGGAAAAAGTGTCGATTTGGCCAGACTTTGTTACTTTGTTATATTGACTTACTACTATTCACAAGTTAAGTAGTAATAAGCTACAGTGTCCCTTGGCCAGACTTTGTTACTTTGTTATATTGACTTACTACTATTCACAAGTTAAGTAGTAATAAGCTACATATTATGGAAAACTACAGTCTATAACTTGAAAAATATATATGCCAGTATTGACTCAATAGAGACTTTGGATCTGGATTCCATACAAAATTATATATGAATGCTAAGGTGGACTAGTTTGTTTTTAGCACATGTTTTCTACTATTGTTATTTATATATTCGTGCCCCACTTCTTCTTCCCCCTCCCTCCTGTTCATTCGTATTTACTTCTTTTCTTTCTTTAATCTTGAAAATCCCTGTGATTGTTCACAATTTCCAATGTTAAATCCTTGAAAATGTAAAAAACTAAAAAGCTTAGTGAGAAAGGTTATTGTATAATTTTAACATTGAACCTGTGTCTATACTTTCTCATGTTCATTTATTTTTCACCGGAATAGACAATTTCGACCTGTAAGGCAGAAAACATGGTATTTTGGATCTTTCAGATCAGCACTTTTTGTTAAAGTTATAACCTATGTTTTACTTTTTATTTGTTTAAGCGTGTTTCCTTATTGTCTTTTTCAATATCTTAATAAAGATTTATTTAAAAAAAAAAATTCTATCCTCCACTACCAGAGCTTTCATCCAAAATTTCAAAGAGATGGTGTCAGCTCTTCCCAACTCCTGCGGGTCGTCCGTAACAACACGGATGACTCCCAAAAGGAGACACAACTTGAAGAAATGTCCCAGAAATTCCTGGAGAGGGGTTACCCACCCACTTTAATAAGCCAACAAAGATGTGAAGCAAGTCAACTCACACAGGATCGGTCCATATTGAAAAGGACCACGAGTGAACAGCCCAAGCGGCTGAATTTTATAACCACTTATACCCCGGGATCTAGGATGCTCCAGACTGTGATCAAGAAACACTGGATGATGCTCTCTAAGGACACTAGCCTTCCCTTTGTGGATGCTCCTGTACCCCGGTTGGTATATAAACGAGCAAGCAACCTCAGGGATTTATTAGTACTTAGTGATCCTACACACTGCTATGAAAAGCAGACATGGCTAACGAGAGGTAAACCTGGGTGTTACAAATGTGGCAATTGTGTCACCTGCAATAATCTCATTGCTGGAACATCTTTTCAACATCCCCACAATAATAAGCTGTATAAGATCAAGCACAGACTAACATGCACCTCAGAATATGTGGTCTACGCCATTATTTGCCCATGTTCAAAATTTTACATTGGCAAAACGGTTACATCGTTCAAAGAAGGCTTAGCAAACCATAAAACAGCAATTCGTCAGGCGATTGATAAGGGACAATCTGAGCAGCCAGTTGCACAACATTGTGCAGCTGCAGGACATACTGTCTCTTACTTGCGGGTCATGCTGATAGATCATGTGCCCCGCCATTGACGGGGTGGTGACAGAGGTTTAGCCCTGCTAAGGATGGAAGCCCGCTGGATCTTCACTTTGGACACTGTTGCCCCCCGGGGACTTAATGTTAATATAGACTTTGGCTGTTGGTACAAACATAAATGAGTTATGGCCATCTGGGAGTCATCCAAAATTGTGTTTCTACCTACTTCTTAATGCTTGATGTGATTTAAATTAATGATATAAAGTTTGACACATTGGGGGTCCTTACCCTCCGTGTTACTTGCTACGTCCCACATACCTTGATACTGTGAGTATAGAGGGCTGTGTTATCAGTTTAAACTTTGGCTTTAGTGTTAGCTTCCTGTTTATCAATATTTAGATACCTTTTGTTCTGATATATTAATATGTTTTTTGTGGGGTTGGTCTGGTCACTCACTGACCTATGTTTGTTTATTATCTGTCAGATGCACATCCAATTCTGCACTTCTCCGCGCTACCAGTGTAGCACAGTTGTTTACATTTTGTTTCTATGGTCACCTGTGGTTACTGACGATCCACTAGAGACGGAGGGAGCATGTTGACGTCACGCCGCATCTTCTTTGAAACTACAGTGCGCATATTGAAGCCCGGTATGTTGGCCTTGTGAACGAGGGTGTGTTTTGAATGTGTATACTGATTGGTTCTCACAAGGGGGATGGGTGGGTATTTAAGGTATAGGTTTGTGTGGTATTTCACATCCGGTTTTGAACACCATTGATAAAGGCTTGTGTTTGAGCCGAAACGTCTGGTTTCTCTGTTGTCATTAAAACGGATTGTTTAAGAAAAACCTGTGCGTCTGCTTGATTGGTTTTAATGGTATCTCACAGCGCTCATAATAATCCCAAAAGAGCTTTACGATAATGGGGTACCTAGCTGCCCCTGAAAGTGGTAAATATGGTAGTTGAATATCAGCAAATCGCCTAACTGGAGGCTATGGGAAATGGGCCTAGGCAGTAGCGGATATGCCTAACTGTCTAACATGAACAATTTTATATATATATAATATTAAAATATATAATATTAAAATGTTAAACAAATTTGTCAGTTATACAAATGTATTAGAGATATAAAATGTAAAATCAAACAATATAGTTAAAAAACATGTATCAAAAAAAGAATACATTTACAATGAATGACAGTCGATAATCGTAATAAAAACACAATATGTTGACATAAATTTCTTAATAAAATCACAGGTCTGAGTTTGCAATGTCACCAACCGGTTAGGGTGATTGAGTTAATTAAAAGAGTCTCTAGTCCCTTATTTGATGTATACTCTTTTGTGAAAAGTGAAAAAATAATTAATTGTTGAAAAAATTATGGTGAATAAAAATATATCTAGATATAAAAATGTTAAAAGATGTGTTAAAAAATCCAAATGATCAAATTAAAAATCAAAAATCAAAATGTAAATTCAGTAATCAAAAATCAAAAAATAAAAATTTCTCTGTGTCTTAAATCCAAAAAGGTGTTTTTAGTGATTGTGAAATACCCAAAAAGTGAAAAAGACTTGTATCCAAATATTTGTATCCAATGAATTACTCTGTGCTTAGTTGTTGTGTATAATATAGATAGTGACTGATGAAAAATCCTCCTTCTGAGAGTCCCCTTAGTAGGTGGTTTGTTGTTGGTGTTTTGTGTGACAAAGACTCAATCCTTATAAAAAACCTGCAAACAACAAAATGACATAGTGCAATAATGCTACAAATGTGATAGAAATATTAAAAAGTTGCTCACCAATTTCTGTCAACGCGTTTCGGCCTCTTTGTTAGGCCTTTCTCAAGACTATATTTTAGGATGAGCTATGGTGGCTATTTAAGGCACTCTATACCAATCAAAAGATTGTAGTTTTGGAGCCAAAAACGCTATACTAGTGTGACCCGGAAGTGGTTCTTATAACTCTTTTACCATTCTTACTATACCCCTTTTCAAATATGTTTTTATGTTATCCAAATTACTATTATGTCAGATTCAATTGCTTGAATGTTTAATTCATATAATTCGTTGGTTTAAATCATTGAGCTTGTTGCGATCGATAGACCGGATGTTGTACACAAGCGGAAAAGCGGAAGTGACGTCATTACGCATTGCGTCACTTCCGGTAAACTTATTGTTTACTAACATTACCGGTTTCTATGCCAATATATCCGGTGTTTGTTTTTTAACGGTTTGATAGCACGTGTTGCATAACATACTCAAGCCCCTTATTTTGAATCTGTGTGGAAATCTGAAAGTATGTTTTTTTGTTAATAGAGTTGTTATTTCGTTGGATAACATTTAAAACATTTTATGGGAGTTATGATTCATAATGAATTATGGTAATAATAAGATTAGATAGTGTTTAATATACAAAGTTAAATATAATAAGTAAAAGAACTCATATCCGTATATAAAATAGCAATAGTACTTCAAATACTCCAAATGAGATATCAAAAAATGAAATAAAACATGTTAACAATTCAGTCATGAATAACAATACTAAAAACAATGCTAAAAACAATACTAAAATCAGTACTAAAAATAGTTTAGTCTATTAAAATTCTTAAGAATCATGATTCTATGATGGATAAGATTTTTATTTTACTGAGGTCTATAATTGGATTAAGAATAGTAATCTATGTTTAGGATTAATCTTGGAAATGATTGGATGTAATCTATCAGTTATAATAGCATCTGGGTGTTCTGGTCCACTAATTTGTGTAATAACAGTATCTGAGTGGAAAAAATTAGGGAAAAGGAAGAAATAACTTCCTTTGTCTAATATCCCACTTGTTTCATATTTGAGAGATTTACAATGTTATAAGAGTAAATTTGAGTTAAAATATTAAAATGAAGTTATAATATAAAAATACAAAAATATAAAAATACAAAAATACACTTATTGAAGGAGAATAATTAAATTACTGCGGATAAAATGAAATTGCTACCCTTTCCGTCTTTATAAAACTTAGTTAAATTAAAACATATATGTTCTCTTGTTCTGGGTTTTAATATCAAGTGAATTTATTCTCCTATTCTACTATTCTAGGACACATGTTCTCCTATCATAGTTTTATAGGATTTTTATCAACAATTGAGAGTGGTAGGAGGTCACTACTTTGCCTTATTCTCTACTATTGACCCCGCATTAGTAATAAAGTGTCTAGTGATAAATAACTCTATGAGCTAGTATGAAAATACATGCTGTTCGGTTATATGTCATCCTAAACAAACTTATATGCAGGTTATTATTTTAGATTTAGTAGGTGTGAGAGATCTTCTTTATTATTCAAACCCCTAGGGTATAGACTATCAATATCGAAAATCCATCTGGATTCGGCAGTTAGTAGACTCTTTTCATAATTCCCTCCTCTCCAATTAGGTGTGATTGAACAGAGAATTAGAACTGATCAAGAACATTAATAACAGATGAGACGAATAACACTACAAAGGAGAATAGGAATGAGGTTACCACAAATGAGGGGGAATGGTTAAAAATGTACACACAGAGGGAGGAGACATAAACCAAGATTACCAATAGGAGATGAGAATAGAGAATATTACAATCCCAGCAATAGGGAAGAACATATACAAAGCCACACATCATGGAATCAAGAATATACACCAAGCTTTAACCGATGGCATCAGGGACCAAATATAAGAATGAATAATAGGACCCCGAGGACAACATTTCGTCCTTATAGACAGTGAAGAGGTTGGGAACATAATGGATATCACAGACATCAGAGTAGAGATAACCAACAGCATTATAATCCAAGACATTTTTCCAATACACCATATAAGGGGGAATATTATGCTAGAAATAACAATCAAGAATTTTATCCCCCTTCACGTCAATATAATAACAGAAGCCAGGAGTATCCACAGTATAGACACTACCAAAGACCAAATAGGAGGTACAATGACAATTACAGAGAAGCCCCTAACACATTTTGTGGGCAAGAGAGACCTCAAAGACATTATGATCAAAATCAGACTTATGAGTACAACAGAGGAGAATATAGGCAACATCAACACCAAAACAACACTCCACTCAGATACTGTTATTACACAAATTAGTGGACCAGAACACCCAGATGCTATTATAACTGATAGATAACATCCAATCATTTCCAAGATTAATCCTAAACATATATTACTATTCTTAATCCAATTATAGACCTCAGTAATATAAGAATCTTATCCATCATAGAATCATGATTCTTAAGAATTTTAATAGACTAAACTATTTTTAGTACTGATTTTAGTATTGTTTTTAGCACTGTTTTTAGTATTGTTATTCATGACTGAATTGTTAACATGTTTTATTTCATTTTTTGATATATCATTTGGAGTATTTGAAGTACTATTGCTATTTTATATACGGATATGAGTTCTTTTACTTATTATATTTAACTTTGTATATTAAACACTATCTAATCTTATTATTACCATAATTCATTATGAATCATAACTCCCATAAAATGTTTTAAATGTTATCCAACGAAATAACAACTCTATTAACAAAAAAACATACTTTCATATTTCCACACAGATTCAAAATAATGGGCTTGAGTATGTTATGCAACACGTGCTATCATACCGTTAAAAAACAAACACCGGCTATATTGGCATAGAAACCGGTAATGTTAGTAAACAAAAAGTTTACCGGAAGTGACGCAATGCGTAATGACGTCACTTCCGCTTTTCCGCTTGTGTACAACATCCGGTCTATCGATCGCAACAAGCTCAATGATTTAAACCAACGAATTATATGAATTAAACATTCAAGCAATTGAATCTGACATAATAGTAATTTGGATAACATAAAAACATATTTGAAAAGGGGTATAGTAAGAATGGTAAAAGAGTTATAAGAACCACTTCCGGGTCACGCTAGTATAGCGTTTTTGGCGCCAAAACTACAATCTTTTGATTGGTATAGAGTGCCTTAAATAGCCACCATAGCTCACCCTAAAATATAGTCTTGAGAAAGGCCTAACAAAGAGGCTGAAACGCGTTGACAGAAATTGGTGAGCAACTTTTTAATATTTCTATCACATTTGTAGCATTATTGCACTATGTGATTTTGTTGTTTGCAGGTTTTTTATAAGGATTGAGTCTTTGTCACAGACCGAATACCTTACAAACAAAACACCAACAACAAACCACCTACTAAGGGGACTCTCAGAAGGAGGATTTTTCAGCAGTCACTATCTATATTATACACAACAACTAAACACAGAGTAATTCATTGGATACAAATATTTGGATACAAGTCTTTTTCACTTTTTGGGTATTTCACAATCACTAAAAACACCTTTTTGGATTTAAGACACAGAGAAATTTTGATTTTTTGATTTTTGATTACTGAATTTACATTTTGATTTTTGATTTTTAATTTGATCATTTGGATTTTTTAAAACATCTTTTAACATTTTTATATCTAGATATATTTTTATTCACCATAATTTTTTCAACAATTAATTATTTTTTCACTTTTCACAAAAGTAGATACATCAAATAAGGGACTAGAGACTCTTTTAATTAACTCAATCACCCTAACCGGCTGGTGACATTGCAAACTCAGACCTGTAATTTTATTAAGAAATTTATGTCAACATATTGTGTTTTTATTACGATTATCGACTGTCATTCATTGTAAATGTATTCTTTTTTTGATACATGGATCCATGTTTTTTAACTATATTGTTTGATTTTACATTTTATATCTCCAATAAATTTGTATAACTGACAAATTTGTTTAACATTTTAATATTATATATTTTAATATTATATATATATAAAATTGTTCATGTTAGACAGTTAGGCATATCCGCTACTGCCTAGGCCCATTTCCCATAGCCTCCAGTTAGGCGCTTTTTGATATTCAACTACCATATTTGCCTGCTTGATTGGATCCTTTCTGCAACACGGAGACCGTCCGTGGGATTCACCTTTGCTCTACTATATATATATATATATATATATATATATATATATATATATATATATATATGTTTTTAATATGTAGGGTTCGTTTTGGGAAAACATGAACAAACTAACTTTATTACCACTTACACATGTGTGTCATACACGCCCATAATGGGTGGAGAGATTTGTTAGTTTGTTGGCTCATTGGTTTTCAATAGGTTTAAATAGCATTGAACCATGCAAGGTGCTAGATGCCTGATAAAACGGCAGATAGGGGGTAAAACTTGGACACCCCTATTTTAACTCACTGCTTTTGTTTTTAATTTGTTGTTTCTAAATAAACAATTTTTTAAACTTAAGCACAGTTCTAGCACCTTTGTTTTTCCTATTTGAATGCTACACGGAGTTGAGCTTCATATCCTTGGATCTTTCTTGTGATTTAATTGGCTGAGCAACACCTGGAGAGAGGGTGAGCTGATACACCCTGAGCTATCAGCACGTCACTACCAGCACATTGCTGTGCTATTGCCAAATGTGAGTACCCATTTTGGATTTTGGTTGCATCATTTCATGCTCACTTTTGGTTGATCTGCACATGAGGAGCCCCTCAGTTTTGTGTTTCACTTCATAGTTTGGTTAAAATTCATCTGTGAAGAGGAGAGCAGCCACTTATACCTCGATATCCATTGAGGCCCTTTGAATAGTGCAGAGCACAGATTCTTTGGGGGCTAATATTGCATATATGTTTGGTAACAGATAGTGATGTCGCGAACCTAAAAATTTAGGTTCACGAATGGCAGACTCGAACTTCCGCAAATGTTCGCGAACCGGCGAAACGGGCGAACCGCCATTGACTTCAATAGGTAGGCGAACTTTAAAACCCACAAGGACTCTTTCTGGCCACAATAGTGATGGAAAAGTTGTTTCAAGAGGACTAACACCTGGACTGTGTCATGCCGGAGGGGAATCCATGGCAAAACTCCCACAGAAAATTACATAGTTGATGCAGAGTCTGGTTTTAACCCATAAAGGGCCTAAATCACCTAACATTCCTAAATTGTTTGGAATAACGTGCTTTAAAACATCAGGTATGATGTTATATCGATCAGGTAGTGTAAGGGTTATGCCCGCTTCACAGTGACAGACCAAATTCCCCGTGTAACGCACCGCAAACAACCGCAAACAGTCCATTTGCACAACCATGAGATAGATAGATTTGATAGATAGATACATTGAAGGCAACTTCAATAAGATTACACTAGCAGACTGATGTTTCACAGTCAAAAAATATTTTTTTTAAATATTTACACTACTGTTATAACAAATATGATTGGTGGCACTAGTTGGCAAGTGGGCCTGGCACACACGCTGGGAGGAAGGCAACTGCAATTAGATTACACTAGCAGACTGATGTTTCACAGTCAAAAAATATTTTTTTTAAATATTTACACTACTGTTATAAAAAATATGATTGGTGGCACTAGTTGGCAAGTGGGCCTGGCACACACGCTGGCAGGCAGGCAACTGCAATTAGATTACACTAGATGACTGATGTTTCTCAGTCAAAAAGGTTTTTATTTTAAATATTTACAATACTGTTATAACAAATATGATTGGTGGCACTAGTTGGCAAGTGGGCCTGGCACACACGTTGGCAGGCAGGCAACTGCAATTCAATTGCACTAGCAGACTGATGATTCACAGTCAAAAAAGTTTTTATTTAAAATATTTACACTACTGTTATAACAAATATGATTCGTGGCACTAGTTGGAAAGTGGGCCTGGCACACACGCTGGCAGACAGGCAACTACAATTAAATAACAATAGCAGACTGATGTAAAAGTTTTTTTTTAAAGTTACACTAATGTTACAACAGATAGGAGTGATGGCACTCAGGATAGAAGTAGGCACAGTATGTGCTGGCAGCTTGACACACAGGCTGGCACTAGTGGCAGGCTGGCCTGGCAACTAAAATTAAATAACACTAGAAGACTGGTGTAAAAGTTTTTTTTTACAAAATTTAAACTAATTTTATACCAGATAGGAGTGGTGGACTGGCACTGAGGATGGAAGTAGGCACAGTATATGCTGGCAGTCTGACACACAGGCTGGCACTAATGGCAGCCAGGCTGGCCTGGTAACTAAAATTAAATAACACTAGAAGAGGACTGATGTAAAAAAAAATAATTAAAAAAATGTACACTAATGTTACACCAGATATAAGTGGTGGAAAAAAAAATATTAATCACACTATATGATGTGGGCCTGACACACAGGCCTGATGGAAAATGAAATTAGATTACACTAGCAAAATGATTTAATAGTTTTTTTTTTAAAATTTACATTAATGTTAAGCAGATATGAGTGGTGGCTGGCACAGCAATTAACCACAGTATATGCTGTGTAAGCCTGACACACATGTCTGATAGAAAATGAAATTAGATTACACTAGCAAAATGATTTAAAAGTTTTGTTGTTTAAATTTACACTAATGTTAAGCAGATATGAGTGGTGGCTGGCACAGAGCAATTAACCACAGTATATGCTGTGTGAGCCTGAGACACAGGCCTGATAGAAAATGAAATTAGATTACACTAGCAAAATTCACACACAGGCTGAAAGCCAGGCAAATGCAAATAAAATTACGAATAAAAAAAAAAAACGACTGAAGTTATAGCCCTAAAAAGGGCTTTTTGGGGTGCTGTCCTTACAGCAGAGATTAGATGAGTCCTTCAGGACTGTAATGGACACTAAATACACTAGCCTAGCTATTTATTTCCCTATAATGTCAGCAGCAGCAACACTAAACCTCCTCTCACTAAGAAAGCAGGATCGTAATGAATCTAAAATGGCTGCTGCCCAGGAGCTGGGAGGGTCTGTGAGGGAGTGTCTGCTGCTGATTGGCTCAAATGTGTCTGAAGGCTGTGAGATACAGGGTCAAAGTTTCCTCAATGATGATGAATAGGGGGCGGATCGAACATCGCATAAGTTCGCCCGCAGTGGCAAACGCGAACAAGCTATGTTCGCCGGGAACTGTTCTCCGGCGAACTGTTCGCAACATCACTAGTAACAGATTAATTGTTTGTATTCCTCATTGAGATAAGATCTGTTATATCTGTTTCCATATTTATTTCAATATTATCACTTGGACGCCCCCTCAGTTGGTTTGTTTTAGCAGAAACCCTTGCACTGACTAAAAAAAGCAACGTAACTCCCTGGAAGCCTTAACAAACACATACATTAAAGCAGCATTTAAAATAGTTAAAGGGACAGTATACTATAAAATTGTTTTTCTCTTTCCAATTACTTTTTTTACCAGCTGCAGAGTATAAAATGTAGGTGATTTGCTTTTTAAGGTTTATTTCTGTATATGAAATAACTGATTTTGTGTTTTGAAGTCACAATCTAATAAAATGGTTTGAGCTTGTAGGTATAATCAGATCTCATTACTTTATCACAGTATATTCATATACTTGCTTCTTTATTTTATATCTGTTCATAAACCAATCACCAATTTCCAAGAACAATGGAAAATTAACATTTTATTACCCTATCTCTTCTAGAACCCACTGGGTGTGTAATTTATTCTACTGACTGTGTTAAAACAGCTTGGCCTTAAGGCCAAAATATTTAAGGATTGCTGGGGATACCACAGAATACATAAAATATTTCAAATGCAATCATAAGGGTAAAGGAAATACTTGTAAATAATTTAATACACTCTAGCAGGTAAAGTGGATCATTGGGAACAAATTATAGGGAAGAACATTTTTGAGTAAACTGTCCCTTTAAACCTTGCTGTCCCCTTAATTATTACAATCAATATTCCTCCTCTGCAATTGTGTCATACCAATCACAAACAGCACAACTTCTCACCTGCAGCCTTAAAACACCTGACAATCCACACCCTATCAGTAACATCAGTATTATATATAGCCATGTGTCAATTTATATTGGATGTGAGATACATTGATTTACATCTTATAAGTGAATATTACTATATGTACCCTTCATACACAACTATGTGGATGTGAATATAGTACAAGAATATGTCATAAAAATGATAATATTACCTGTTTTTTATTGACATTTCAACACAGGTCATATCATATGTTTTAACAATATTAGTGTAATAAAACACACCATGACAATTACATGGTAAATAACAGAGGACAATATTTATGGTGAACTATAATAATATTTATTTATTTTTTGGCTTCTTGGATGAGGGAGCTGAGGTGCCTGTAGTGGATTTCCTTGTTCTCCTTGTTCTAGCAGATTCTGGTGTTTCTGCTGGTGTGCTGGCCACAGATGATAGGCTGGAGGCAGTGTCCTGCTGGTGTGTAAAGTGCTCAACCAACACACCCAAAAGTTGATTTTGTTCTCTCCATCTATTGTCCATCTGCATCTGCATATCAGACAGAATTCGCATCATCTGTAACTGGTTTTGAACACTTGCACTTAACTATGCTGCAATGTCCCTCTGCAGCTCTATGCTATGATTGTGTAACCTCTATTGAAGGCCACAATGTTGGAGAAGAGGTGATGCTTGTGGGTGTGCTTCTGTTGCTTGAGGGGCAGCTGTAGTTTCTGGTGCTTGAGGGGCAGTTGTAGTTTCTGGTGCTTGAGGGGCAGCTGTAGTTTCTGGTGCTTGAGGGGCAGCTGTAGTTTCTGGTGCTTGAGGGGCAGCTGTAGTTTCTGGTGCTTGAGGGGCAGCTGTAGTTTCTGGTGTTTGAGGGGCAGTTGTAGTTGCTGGTGCTTGAGGGGCAGTTGTAGTTTCTGGTGCTTGAAGGGCAGCTGTAGTTTCTGCTGTTTTTCCATCTGCAGATGTTGGAGCTCGTCTCAGGGAAGAGGATGGTATAGCACGTCCCAGTGAAGAGGATGGTGGGGATTGTGCCTGTCTTGGCTCCCTCTCAAAACCAAAGGGAGGATATTCCTCTGGCCAGGAATGTTGCCAGGGGTCATTTGGCAATGTCGGTGGCATCACTCCCGGGTCCTCAACTGAAGTCATCCAACCATGCTCATTCCTGGGAGCACACTGTTCCTGTGGTTGCCTGAAGACTGGTGGTGGTTGTTGTGGTGGGGGCATGGCTGTTTCTATCCTTGTGACAGGAGGTTCTGTGGAGGAGTTAAAGGATGAGAGGGATTAGTACAGTCAGATATATGTCTATGTGGGCATACAATGTACATTGATACATGCTAGGGCCTATACTGATTCACATGTCAAACGCTAACATGCATGTGCACATTGTGAGGGATTTGAATATGAGCAGTATACAGGGATGTGTTTCATACAGGGTATACAGGGATGTGTTTCATACAATAGTTATGTGTACATGTCAATGATGAAATAATGTGTTCTTTAAGTGACACTATGGTCACACAATTTACTTTAGTTTGATCTATCCATATGATATACCTGTACTGATACCACAAGCTGTTTGTATGCCAATGGTTTATAACATGCATGTTGTTTTCTCTCAATAAAGCCTTATAAAAATAAAATAAAAAAAGAACCTGCTTTATTGAGCTAAATGTATTAGAATGGCTATAGTGTCCATTTAATGAAAACTCTACATGTGGCTTGTGGCCTATGTTACTCTGAGACATGTTAGTATTGCACTATTCCACCTCACATCATGAATTGCATTGTGTTATATAGTAGTAATGTCAAGTATAATTGTAGATGTTTTTGTTAGTACTCCAAATACCATGTTCCTAATCATGTACATGAATGTGTGATATTAAAGGATGTTGTATTGCAATTACATATAATACAGATGTGTGTGATGTTACTCACCAGCATGATGTGCTGTGGTTGCAACCCCTGAGTCACGAGCCCCTGGAGGTCCACTGACTGCTGTGATACTCAGGGACCTGCGTATCATCTCCTGCCAGGTGTTGTACTCCATTTCCAGGGATGGCCCACCGCCTGTTCCCTTCTTGTGGACAGCTTCCTGCCCTCTTCTCTTTGACCCGCCTCTTATAATGATTCCACCTCTTTTTCCGGCCCTCTACAGTCCTCCTCTTCTGGGCCACGCTGTTAGCGGCATCCTCTACCGCCATCCATCCAGTCCTTTTTTTGGCACTGCCTTTGCACTTCTCCTGCCCGAAGAGGCCACTGTAGTTGTCCATGATGGCCTGGACTAGGGCAACATTTTCATTAAATGAGAAGTTGGGACATGTCAGCCTCTCATCCTCCATGGCCACTTGGCTTCCTCCCTGTAATGTCCCTGGCAGTGTGGGTTCCTCCCTATCCTCTCCCTCCTCCTCCCTTTCTTTCCTCTGTCCCTCTCCTGGATGTGCCTCGTATCTGGGGTTCTCTGCCATCTCTCCTCCTATCATCCCTTCTGGCTCTCCCTTTTCCCCACTCC
The DNA here is from genome assembly GCF_027579735.1 of Bombina bombina. Taxonomy (NCBI): domain Eukaryota; kingdom Metazoa; phylum Chordata; class Amphibia; order Anura; family Bombinatoridae; genus Bombina; species Bombina bombina. The sequence continues at coordinate 163,541,747 of NC_069502.1, forward strand.
ACTTACTCCCTGTCGGGGGGGGGGGGCAATGCTCCTCCTGTCCTCTCCTATCCTCCTCTCCCTGTCACTCCTCTCCCCTCCTCCCCTCTCCCCTCCTCCCTACCTCTCCCTGCTAATCTAACACTAATCACACTACACACACTCCCACTCACTCCCAGTCCAGTCTAACACAATCACAACCAACACTCAGCCTATCACACTGTAAAAATAAAATATGTGAGGTGTTAGAAAAAAAGTGTGGTGTATTTAAATATGTACGTATGTATGCAATGTGTGCAATACGTCAGAATATGTGTAAGTAAGTGTACTCAATCCACCAATGCGACCTAACTATTTATTCTGCGCTGCTTTCTCTGCTCTCACTAATCCTCCACTCCTGGGCCGTGTGTTGTAGCTTAACGAACAATCCAAACACATGCAAGAAAATGGTGGTTGCGCAGGGGTTTATATAGGGATTTTGAATAGCGTAATTATGTGTCGCTTTTTTAGCTTAATTCTGGTTTCGTTTTTATGTGTGTTATCCTCATTTGCATAAAACTACTCTTTATTGACACTTTACGCAGACATAATACTGACGTAAGTTACTTGCGACAACAGAAATGTGTATTTGCGCACATTTCTGAAGATCGCCAGTTTGTCCTACTTATGCCAGTCTAGAATCTGACGACGCAGTATATGTGATACCCCGATATGCGAGGTGAAATTACGGGCGGCGAAAGTTTCAGAAGTTACACTTAAAGGGACACTGAACCCAATTTTTTTCTTTCGTGATTCAGATAGAGCAGTGATTTTTAACCTTTTTTTTGCTGTGGCACACTTTTTTACATTAAAAAATCCTGTGGCACACCACCATCACAAAATTGTGGTACAAGAACGTGATTCAGATAAAGCATGCAATTTTAAGCAACTTTATAATTTACTCCTATTATCAAATTTTCTTCGTTCTCTAGCTATCTTTATTTGAAAAAGAAGGCATCTAAGCTTTTTGTTCGGTTCAGAACTCTGGAAAGCACTTTTTTATTGGTGGATGAATTTATCCCCCAATCAGCAAGGACAAACCAGGTTGTTCACCAAAAATGGGCTGGCATCTAAACTTAGATTCTTGCATTTCAAATAAAGATACCAAGAGAATGAAGAAAATTTGATAATATGAGTAAATTAGAAAGTTGCTTAAAATTTCATGCTCAATCTAAATCACGAAAGAAAAAATTTGGGTTCAGTGTCCCTTTAAGCCTGTGCCGCATATGTAATCTCACCCAAAGTTGTTAGGGATTGAAGGTAGCCGATTTCCCATGGACTATGGCACTACAAACACTACATATACCACTGGATTAGGGTTAGTGGCAGGTTTAACCCCTTAAAAGAGGGTTTTTAATTTGCTCTAAGAGGTTAAAGGGAATTTGAACACCTGACAACATTACAACATTGATGTGGCCACATTATATCTGTCACAACATTACGGCCAAAATCAAATCAGGGCTTCAACGTTGTGTCGTGCAGGCAACACAAATGAACAAATAATTGAACGCAAATTGTTTTTTTAAGGAAAGCACAAAATAAATTTACAAATATTCAAAATTATATTGGAAATTAATTTTTGGTAGAAGACACAAGCTTTAAGAAATGTGTGTATAAAATGTCAAATAAGTAATGTCACATAACTGAACATTCATTTTAAGAGACAATTTTTTCTTAAAAAAAAAAAAAAAATAATAGATTTTTTTTTCTTCTTATGCTTAGTTATCTTAAAAAAAATAATCCTGGACAGGTAGAAATAATGAGACATATTGTTATGAGTTCTGAAATAATGAGACATATTGTTATGTCATAACTAGCAGAAGTGTAAAATTAAAAACAGACTTTCTCCCACACAAAGTGGCATTTGTGTGCCCAGTCCTGTATTTATATATATATATATATATATAAATTGTTCTCTTATTATCTTGTATTATACAATGAAAATTGAACAAAAGATCAAGAGTGGCTTCCTGGCATATTTAATTGGCATATTTATAGTGATCTTCAGCAACTCACCTTTCTGTGAAAGTTACCAACCCCCCCCCCCCTCCCATTTCAAGCTTATTAATTAGCCTCAACTCAACAAAGACTGACACCTATACTCTGCATCCAGGTGCTGCGGAAATGAAATATAGCTTACAGGCTTCTCTTAATAATCTAGGATAAATAATGTATTTAATAATAATAATAGTTAATAATAATAAATAATACAAAGAATATGCATGTCAGAATACTGGAATTAAGTTACAAAATATTAAATAAAAAATGCAAAAGGTGTTAACAAAAACAAATTAATATAGTCTACACACTTGATATTTATGTTTGAAATGCGGGTGTATTATATATACAAATTAAATATTAAGGTATGTGGTGACATACACATTTATGATTTATAGACAGGATAGATAGATAGATAGATAGATAGATGATAGATAGATAGATAGATAGATAGATAGATAGAGAGAGAGAAAGACAGATAGTTAGATAGATAGATGATAGATAGATAGATAGATTAGATGATAGATAGAGAGAGAGAAATAGATATATAGATAGATAAATAGATAGATAGATAGATAGATAGATATAGATGATATATAGATTAGATGATAGAGAGAGAGATAAATAGATAGATAATAGATAGATAGATAGATAGATAGATAGATAGATAGATAGATAGATAGATAGATAGATAGATAGATAGATAGATAGATAGATAGACAGACATATAGAGAGATAGATAAATAGATAATAGATAGATAGACAGACAGATAGAGAGATAGATAGATAGATAGATAGATAGATAGAGAGATGATAGATGATAGATTAGATGATATATATATATATATAGAGAAATAGATATATATATATATATATATATATATATATATATATATATATATATATATATAGATTGATAGATAGATAGATAGATAGATAGATAGATAGATAGATAGATAGATAGATGATGTATAGATTAGATGATAGAGAGAGATAAATAGATAGATATATAGATAGAAAGATAGATAGATAAGATATCAGTGTTACCTACAGATTCAAATGCATAATTTGAAGCGTCAAGGGCTCTTATACAGCATTTGTGGACTTTACTGACAGGAGGAGGACCTCACTGTGACGCGCTGACAGTGCCTGAAGACTGGGCATTCCTGAAGCTTAGTTCTCTCAGCAGTCTCGGTGTTGCTTTGTAAAAACGGGAAAACATGTGGTCTCTAAGAAACCTGAGCTCACCCACAGCTGAGCCCAGCGGAGACCTGTTTCTGGAGCTTGGAGTAGACACTCACATCTCTGCCAAGGTGATCTTCACTTTCCTATATGTCCTAATCTTCTTGGTAGGCGTCATTGGGAATGTGCTGACCATTCAGCTGGTGCTGAAGAAGCAGAGCTTACAGAGTTTGCAGGGCACAGTGCATTATCACCTGGTGAGCTTGGCACTGTCAGACATCCTAATCCTTCTGGTCAGCATCCCCATCGAGCTCTACAACTTCATCTGGGTCCATTACCCTTGGATATTTGGGGATGTGATGTGCAGGAGTTATTACTTTCTGAGAGATATCTGCTCCTATGCCACTGTGCTGAACATTACCAGCCTGAGCTGTGATAGATACCTCGGTATCTGCCATCCAATGAAAGCCAAACGAGTCATGTCCAGAAGGAGAACCAAGAAGATCTTGGCTCTAATATGGATTTCTTCCTTAGCACTTGCCCTGCCAATGGCTTTTATTATGGGAGTAAAATACACAAGAAACACAGAAGAGGGTGTTCCCGAGCCCTCCTCTTTAGTGTGCACATACCTAGTTACCACAGCCACCCTTAACGTTTTTGTACAGGTAATTACATTTCATTCAGTTGTCTTGTCAGTCCGCTCTTTTATGTATATTACTTTTAATGTTATTGGCCACCATATTACAGTACAGTACTCTTATTTCTCTAGAGGAATGTTATGTCTGTGGATCTGATTCACTAAGTTACATACGGCTTTATTAGTGAATCAAGTTATATATAATATTGGAGAGTGTTTTCTAGTATCTCTCTCTCTCTCTCTCTCTCTCTCTCTCTCTCTCTCTCTCTCTCTCTCTCTTTCTCTCTTTCTTTCTCTTTCTTTCTCAACATGGTTTAAATAGTTTCTATTAATGAAAGAAGTAATAATTAAACCCTGGTGTTTAGAGATTACTGCAAAGCAATGAATTCCTTTTTTGGCTGAAAATGGGATACTGTGGGTTGGTCTTGATTTTTCAGACCAGGAATTGCTTATTTGTTTTATTTCCTATGTGGGATCAGCAAACCTTTTGCCATAAGCCTCAGCGTATACAAGGCAATGTAAGACATAAATCAAACAAGTGCATATCATAGCACTTGTGCAGGGTTTTCTGGTGTAGTCTTATTCCTCCTTGATTGATAGCTGATGATGGTTTTGTTTAAGCGGCTAGTAATCTAAAATTCATTACACTGAGCATCAGTCTTGTGTTGTGCTCAAGTCTGGGTCATTTATAAAGAGTGGCAGTCTATTGTTACATAGACACATTCAAAAATAAATGACTAGCCTATTTTCTAGTTTCACATGGTTTAGCTTTATCTGTCTATCTATATATCTATCTCTTTATCTATCATCTGTCTAATTTATCTGTCATCTATCTATCTCTATTAATCTATCATCTATCTATCTCTATCTATCATCTATCTATCTATCTATCTATCTATCTATCTATCTATCTCTATTAATCTATCATCTATCTATTTCTATCTATCATCTATCTATCTCTATCTATCATCTATCTATCTCTCTACTATACATATTAATCAGTTTAATATATAAACCCTAATCTTTTAGATATTTTTGAGAATAATGAAAACCTCTGCACACATTTTACATCCCTGAATCCTCAACAGCTTGTCCATCTGTTAGTAAGCCATTGTGATGGAGAGAATTAGAAGGTTATGTTTGGGTTTATTAAGATCCCAGGATCACAATGTAGCAATAGGTTTAACAACCCAGGCACACCTGTGTTTCTCAGCACCCAAGCTGGTTGGCTTTCAAAGCAAGGACTAACCGGCTCAGGTATGCTATGGGTCTTTTTGCTGTCAGGTTTGGAGCTCACTCTTAGCTTAAATTGTCCTTTTAAATACGAAAAATATCTATTACACATATGAAGAATCATCAGCTATATCAAATATATTTTCATATAAAAAGTTCAATTTTAACCGAGCATTGCTCTGTGTTCAATACTATAATGTATGGATGATAACAATGATATCTTTTTTATTATATGGCCACTAAATGACAATTTTTCTTAAAAACTATAAAAAGATATTCTAAAAAAGTCTGGTTGAAGCATGAAGCATGCATGTGGCCCCTCTATATCATATAATAGGAAGGGGTGAATGTAAAAAGTGTCATTATTTGTGTTTACAATCAAGTTAAACTTTCCTAAAAACTTAGTCAACACAAACAACAAACAAAAAAGTCCAAAATAAACTTTAATGATAGAGAAAGAGCTTGAAATATAAACAGTATTCCATTCACTTCCATTATCAGACTTATTTTTTTTCTTTATATCCTTCTCCCCTTAAAGGTACAGTCTACTCTAGAATTTAAACGATAATCTCTTTATTACCCATTCCCCAGTTTTGCATAACCATCACTGTTATATTAATACACTTTTTTACCTCTGTGATTAACTTTTTTCTAAGCCTCTGCAGACTTCCGCCCTTATCTCAGTTCTTTTGACAGACATGCATTTTAGCCAATCCGTGCTGACTCTTAAATAACTCCACGGGAGTGAGCACAATGCAATCTATATGGCACACATGAACTAGCAGTGTCTAACTGTTAAAAACAGACAAAATGCACTGAGATAAGAGGCAGTTCAACGGCTTAGAAATTAGCATATGAGCGTACCTAGAGAATACCAAGAGAGCAAAGCAATTTTGATGATAAAAGTAAATTGGAAAGTTGTTTAAAATTGCATGCCCTATTGAAATTTTAATTTTGACTAATTTGTCCATTTAAGGACAGGGAAATTCAGAGAAAAACTTGCCCAAAAGACCTAAGAATTATTAGCATTTTTGCTATCACTCAATTTAAACAGAAATAAAGCCATTGTTATTTGTATTTGCCTATAAAAACTATAAAACAAAATTTAATAGCAATGTTTAATGTTTGCTTTGTTTTTATTGGCTCAGCAGTAATTTCTGCTAAGGACCAGCAGTTAGTTGCAGGTTTCTAGCAGGTCTTTACCTATGTGCTTAACCCCTTTGCAGGGGTAGGGTCAATAATGATAATCTACTGAATGAGAGCATGTCATTTTTTCATGATAACAGAACTTTAATAGTACTCTTTATACCTGAACTGTTCAAACCTTCCAAAAACCTGTTCAAACCTTTTCTGCATGCCTTCCCATTGTTTGCTGCAATTGTTTTTCAATGGTCAAATTCCACTATCCCTGCTTGAAGGATCTGAACTAGCATTTGTAGAAAGTTTGCCAGTCTTGTGTTAACAAATTCTCCATTGTTTGACTTCAGCAAAAATGTAAAGATAACAATCTGCAAATTAAGGATATATATGTGCCAAGGTTATGCTTGTAAAGCCTACTTTATGCTCTTTGGTTTTAAGAAGCCATCACAGAAAATATATACAGGTAAAGCAAAAGTGATACATAATTCAGTGTTGATGACCACTGCCTATGACTAATATGCTTTAATGCAGGCTTTTCACTTAATTATATTCATTTAGGGCATATGTAGTTAATAGTTATTTTCAATCATCCAAATAGTTCCTTGCAATACTATTTATAGTAATATAGTATAGTAATACTATTAACATTTAGATGATCATATTAACTTTGTGCACACATTATTATTTAAAAGAACAATTTTTACTTTTTTTTTTACGTTAAACAAAATAATTAAGGGATCTACTGAGCGTAAACAAGAATTTTAACATTGGCTTAAATCTGTGCAGTCAAAAATTGTGAATAAATGTGTTTGTATCACAAAGAAAATGAAATGCCTAAAATAACAATAAAATAGAATTTAAATAAATATAATAACTATACAGATAGTTGCTACATAGGAGGATATGATCAGCAAAGAGATCCTGGAATACATAATTCAATTGATACATTCACTTTGAAACAAAAACTAAAAATAATGTAACACTGTATCAGTAGCTAAATATATAGATTTCACAACAGTTATTCACATGAATTAGACCAAACAACAAGCTTTATTTTTTTAGCACAGTGTTTTTCGTTGTAGCAAGTTACACTCCAGGCATAAATATTTGCTCTAAGTAACCCCAACAGCAACACGTAAATATTATTAGTTAAAGGACCACTCAATGCAGTTGAATCACATAATTGACAAGCGCATAATAAAAAAACAATAATTTAATACCTACTCTGAATTTCAAATAGGCTGTAGATTTATTTCTGACAAATGTATTTTTTCTCCCATTTTCTGGCCCCCCTGTATCATGTGACAGACATCAGCCAATCACAGACTAGTATACGTATACCCTGTGAACCTGTGCATATACTCAGTAGGACCCTGTTCCCCAGAAAGTGTGAATATAAAAAGACCAGATTGTAAGGATTTCCCTACCTGAGTAGAGGTGAACCTTTCACAGCAAGCAGCTGACCAGCCAGGAAGGTTTGAGGATAGAAATTAGAAGAACTGTTTTCTGGGTAATATATATTTATATATGGGTAATATATATTTATATATGGGTAATATATATTTATATATGTCAGGTTAAGAAGTAAGGGTTTAGAAAAAGGTAGATGTTTGTTTTACTGGCTTCTACTGCCCCAGCTTCAGTCAGTCTGTTTTCTCTTAAAGGACCAGTCAACACATTAGATTTGCATAATCAACAAATGCAAGATAACAAGACAATGCGATAGCACTTAGTCTGAACTTCAAATGAGTAGTAGATTTTTTTATAACAAATTTCAAAGTTATGTATATTTCCACTCCCCTTGTACCATGTGATAGCAATCAGCCAATCACAAATGCAAATACGTATAGTCTGTGAATTCTTGCACATGCTCAGTAGGATCTGGTGACTCAAAAAGTGTAAAAATAACAGACTGTGCACATTTTTTTTAATGGAAGTAAATTGGAAAGTTGTTTAAAATTGCATGCTGTATCTGAATCATGAAAATGTAATTTAAACTGAGTGTCCCTTTAAAGGGACATTGTAGTAGACAAATAACAAACTCTAATTCACTAGAGTGTGTAAATTTGATTTACTCAGCCAGGAACTCGGTGTGTTCAAAGCCCCACACCTTGCAAAGGGGTTGTGTAAATTTGACTTACTCAGCCAGGAACTCTGTGTGTTCAAAGCCCCACACCTTGCAAAGGGGTTAAACATATAGATAAAGTCCTGCTCAGGAACCACAGAGAGCTGCTGGTTCTGAGCAGGAAATGGCTGGTGAACCCAAACCAAATAAATAATAGAAGTAAATTTGAAAGTTGTTTAAAATCACATGCTCTGTCTGAATCATGAGACAAAAAAACAATGTTTTTTGTTCATTTAAATGTATCAGGTCAGGTTTTAATATAATCATAACAGTCATGTCTGTACCTAACACTTTTTTTTGTCTTCACTGCAGGTGAATGTATTTGTATCTTTCCTTCTACCATTGGTTATAATCACCTGCTTGAATTGTGTGACTGTGCGTCAACTGGAGGCCCTGCGCTCGCGCTCCTACAAGTCCTCACAATCCTCCTCCAGGGGTTTATCCCAAGGAGCGTGTCAGTCTCAGAAATCCATCTCCTCTTCTGCTGGACCCAGAATGGATTCTGCAAGAGGATCAAGCATAAAGAAGGATAGTCTGACGGTCTGCAGTGAGCCCAATCGCTTCCAGGCTCTGCAGCACAGCATTCTCATGCTTAGTTAAGAAAACAATGATTTATTTTCACTTGTTTTGTTGTGTTTGTTCTTGCAGCTTTAAGACTGACTAATATTAATAATAATAATGAAGGATAACGAGATTTTCAGTATTTTTTGTATCAAATCTGTCATAACGAACAAAGTAATTCTGGCAATAAAGTTAAAATTAAACTTTAATGATTCAGTTAAAACTGCAATTTTAAAGGGACACTGAACCCCCATTTTTTCTTTTGTGATTCAGATAGAGCATGCAATTTTAAGCAAATTTCAAATTTACTCCTATTATTAAATTGTCTTCATTATCTTGGTATCTTTATTTGGAAAGCAAGAATGTAAGTTAAGGTGCCGGCCCATTTTTGGTGAACAACCTGGGTTGTTCTTGCTGATTGGTGGATTAATTTAACCGACCAATAAACAAGTGCTGTCCAGGGGCTGAACCAAAAAATAGCTTAGATGCCTTCTTTTTTCAAATAAAGATAGCAAGAGAACGAAGAAAAATTGATCATAGGAGTAAATTAGAAAGTTGTTTAAAATTGCATGCTCTATCTGAATCACAAAAGAAAAAATTTGGGTTCAGTGTCCCTTTAAACAACTTTCCAGTTTACATCAATTATTACATTTGCTTTGTTCTCTTGGTATTTTTTGCTGAAGAGTAATGGCAGGTAGGCTGATAAAGTCTTAGGAGTGTGCACGTGGCTATTGCAGTCTATAGTAGCAGTGTTTGCAACATTCAATATTGTAGCTATAAACAATGTTGCAGATGTTGCTGACAGATGGCTAAAGAAACGTGCACACTCCTGAGCTCACCTAGGATTACTCTTTAATAAAGGACATCAAGAGAACTAAGCAAAATTGGTAACAGAAGTAAAATGGAAAGACATTAAAAAAGTCTTGCTTTTTCCAATCCACTTAAACTTATTTTGAATTTACTCTCCCTTTAATTTGAAGTTTTAAAACTTGAAAAAACTTTTAATTTGGTTTACTTAAATATTTGTGAAATTTGTCAATACAAAGGAAAAAATCGAAAATTTTAAGCTAATTTCATACAATATTTTCCATATATTAATTATTTCACTATTCATATTATTTACTATGAACCTATAAAAATGACTATATCAATTAAAGTGAGATAAAAGTCACCAGAAAAAAATGACTTGCTAATAGCACTTACTTGGCAAAACGTCTGTGCCCTGGCATTTAAAACTGTCAATTTGTTGGTAAAATTGCAGAATTGTGCTATTTACGAACAGAGCAGAATATACCCATTGAAAAAAGCTAGTCTTAAAGGGACAGTCTCCTCCAGAATTCTTATTGTTTAAAAAGTTAGATAATCCCTTTATTACCCATTCCCCAGATCTGCATAACTAACACGGTTATATTAATATACTTTTTACCTCTGTGATTACCTTGTGTTTAAAGGGATATGTAACCCAAATTTTTTCTTTCATGATTAAAGGGACATGCCACCCACATTTTTTCTTTTTTGATTTAGAAAGAGAATGCAATTTTAAACATCTTTCTAATTTACTTATATTATCTAATTTGTTTTATTCTCTTTATATTCTTTGATGAAAAGCATATCTAGATATGCTCACTAGCTTCTGATTGGTTGCTGCACATAGAAGCTTCATGTGATTGGCTCACCATGTGCATTGCTTTTTCTTCAACTAAGGATATTTAAAAAATGAAGCAAAATAAATAATGGAAGTAAATTGTAATGTTGTTTAAATTTGTATTCTCTATCTGAATCATGAAAGAAAGATTTTGGGTTTAATGGCCCTTTAAGATAGAGCATGCAATTTTAAGCAGCTTTCTAATTTACACCTATCAATTTTTCTTCGTTCTCTTGGTATCTTTATTTGAAGAAGCAGGAATGTGAGCTTAGGAGCCGGTCCATTTTTGGTTCATCACCTGGGTAGTGCTTGCTGAGCCACCAACGAAAAACATTTGATAATAGGTGTAAATAAAAAGTTGCTTAAAATTGCATGCTCTATCTCAATCATAAAAGAAAAAAAATGGGTTTCATATCCCTTTAAGCCCCTGTAGACTGCCCTCCTATTTCAGTTCTTTTGACTTACATGTTAGCCAACTGGTGCTGAGTCATAAATAACTCCACGTGAGTGAGCACAATGTTACCTATATGGCACACATGAACTAGCACTGTATAGCTGTGGAAAAACTGTCAAAAATGCACTGATAGGGCTATAAAATCTACATTTTTTCTTTCTTTATTCAGATAGAGAAGGCAATTTTAAACAACGTTCCAAATTACTTCTATTGTCAAATTTGCTTTGTTTTCTTGCTATCATTTGTTGCAAAGAATACCTAGGTAGGCTCAAGAGCAGCAAAGCCCTACTGGAAGCTAGCTGCTGATTGGTGGCTATGCATAAATGCCTCATGTCATTGGCTTACCTGATCTGCTCAGCTAGCTCCCAGTAGAACAAAGCAAATTTGGTAATAGAAGTAAATTGGAAAGTTGTAATATATGGGTTTCATGTCAGTTAAAAATTGAATTTTCATTAAACATTTACATTTGTTTTCATTAAAATGAATGTAAATGTTTTAAAGCTGAAAAGCTCATCTGTAGCTAGATACTTACCCTAAAGCGTGCTGGAGAGTGCGCTAACCTAATCCTCTTCTTGCCAGAACCCTGGCTCCAAAGACCTGCACTAAACTTAGTGCAGATCCTCGGTGCCAAATGCGCTAAGACTTCTGTTAGCGCGGCCGAGACCTGGCAAGAAGATCGGGTTAGCGCGCTCTCCAGAGCAAGTTAAGGTATAAAGCTTAAAAAAAAAACATTTAAAGGAAAGAATAAATTCTAATGCATTTGTCGGTATTTTTTCGTTTTCTTTCAATTTTGTTGGTGCATTATATCCGAAAACAAATGCACATCTCTAAAAGAGATACCTACTTAAAGGGATGAAAAGGTCAAAATTAAATATGCATGGGAGCATTTCAATGTAAAATAGAAGTTTTTTCCGCAATATACTTGAATAAGCAAAAATGCCTGTAGTAAACATTATTACTGTTTTTCTGCGGCATATGCACATATCCTGTGAGGGCTGTGCACCAGCATTCAAACACCACACCTTCTCAGAGAGTCAGTGGTGGCATCAATGACACAAATTCTGTCTTCACAGAGGCAAAACACACCATCTACATCTCGCTGAGCTTGAATACTGGTGCATAGGCCTTCCCAGGATATGCGCGTATGCCGCAGAAAAACAGAAATAACTTTTACTAGAAGCATTTTTGTTAAAGGGACAGTCTACACCGGAATGTATATTGTTTTAAAAGATAGATAATCCCTTTATTACCTAGTAAGTGATGTCTGCCCAGAGGGCAGTCTATGTTTAAAAAATACAAACCCCCAAGCTAAAGTTACAAAAAATAAAAAAAAGGTAAATTACAGAAAAAATAAACAAAGCTATACAAAATAAAAAAATTAAACCTAAACTAATACCCCTATAAAATAAATAATCCCCCCCAAAATAAAAACACCCCCTAATCTAATACTAAACTACCAATAGCCCTTAAAAGCCTTTTTTAGGGCATTTCCCTAAGTTAAACAGCTCTTTTACTTGAAAAAAATACCAATTACCCCCTAACAGTAAAACTCCCCACCCAACCAACACCCCCAAAATAAAAAAAAATAAACTACCCATTGCCCCTAAAGGGGCTTTTGTATAGGCATTGCCCTTAAAAGGGCATTCAGCTCCTTTACTGCCCTTAAAAGGGCAATCAGCTTTCACAGCCCATTAAATCTCTAATCTTAAAAAAAATAAAAAAATCCTAAACCTAAGCCCCAAATAGGTACTCACTGTTCCTGAAGTCCGGCGGTGAAGGTCTTCTTCCAGGCAGCTCCATCATCTTCTATCTTCATCCGGAGCAAAGACGGCGGAGCGGTCTTCCCTGATGCACGAATCCGGAGCGGCGGTCCTCAGCGGCGGTTCTTAGCGGCAGTCCTTAGTGGCAGCAATCCTCAGCGGAGTGGATGCTCCTCTTCATCCAATCTCCAGCGTACACTGAAAATTAAATGCAAGGTACCGCATTCAATTTGGGGTAACTTGCATTCCTATTGGCTGAAATTTTGAAGTCAGCCAATAGGATGAGAGCTACTGAAATCCTATTGGTTGTTCAAATCAGCCAATAAGATTTCAGTAGCTCTCATCCTATTGGCTGATTTCAAAATTTCAGCCAATAGGAATGCAAGGTACCCCAATAAATATGGGGTACCTTGCATTCAATCTTTAGTGTGCTACAGACGATCGCATGAAGAGGAGCCTCCACGGCTGAGGACCGCTGCTGAGGATCCGTGCATCGGGGAAGCCATCTCCGCACCTCCATGCTGCCTTCGCTCCGGATGAATATAGAAGATGATGGAGCCGTCTGGAAGAAGACCTTCTCCGCCGAACTTCAGGAACGGTGAGTACCTATTTCGGGCTTAGTTATAGGATTTTTTTTTATTTTTAGAGGCTTTTTTATTTTTAAGATTAGGGATTTAATGGGCTGTAAAAGAGCTGATTGCCCTTTTAAGGGCAGTAAACGAGCTAAATGTCCTTTTAAGGGCAATGCCCATACAAATGCCCCTTTAGGGGCAATGTGTAGTTTAGGTTTTTTTAGTGTTATGTTTTTTTTTTATTTTGGGTGTTTGTTTACTGTTACTGGGGACTTAGTATTTTTTAAATGTAAAAGAGCTGTTTAAAGGGACAGTCTACACCAGAATTTTTATTGTTTTAAAAGATAGATAATTCCTTTCTTACCCATTTCCCAGTTTTGCATAACCAACACAGTTATAATAAAATACTTTTAACCTCTGTGATTATCTTGTATCTAAGCCTCTGCAAACTGCCCCTTTTTTCAGTTCTTTTGACAGACTTGCAGTCTAGCCAATCAGTGCCTGCTCCCAGATTACTTCACGTGCACGAGCACAGTGTTATCTATATGAAATATGTGAACTAACACCCTCTAGTGGTGAAAAACTGTTAAAATGCAATCTGAAAGAGGTGGGCTTCAAGGTCTAAGAAATTAGCATATGAACCTCCTAGGTTAAGCTTTCAACTAAGAATACCAAGAGAACAAAGCTAAATTGGTGATAAAAGTAAATTGGAAAATTGTTTAAAATTACATGCTCTATCTGAATCATGAAAGTTTATTTTGGCCTAGACTGTCCCTTTAACTTAGGGCAATGCCCTACAAAAGGCCCTTTTAAGAGCTATTGATAGTTTAGATTAGGGGGTGTTTTTTTGGGGGGGGGGGGGGCTTTTTAATTTTCAAAGGGATTAGATAAAAAATAATTATTTTTGATAATTTTGTTTATTTTTTTCTGTGATTTTAGAGTTTTTTTATTTTTTTGTAATTTTAGATTATTTTTTTCTAATTAAATGTTGTTTTATTTAAGTGTAACTTAGTATTGGGGTTAATTTAGGGGGTGTTAGGTTAGGGGGCTTAGTAATTAAATTAGTTATTTGTGTTGTGGGGGGTTGGTGGTTTAGGAGTTGATAGGTTAATGAGGTTTATTGCGATGTGGGGGTTTGGCGGTTTAGGGGTTAATAGGTTAATTAGGTTTATTGTGATGTGGGGGGTTGGCAGTTTAGGAGTTAATAGGTTAATTAGGTTTATTGCGATGTAGGGGGTTTGTCGGTTTAGGGGTTAATAGGTTAATTGGGTTTAATGCGATGTGGGGGGTTGGCGGTTTAGGAGTTAATATTTTAATTATGTTATTTGCGGATTAGGGGTTAATTACTTTATTATTTTGCGATGTTGGCGGTTTCGGTGTTTGTTAATACTTTGTGCGGGTTGTTAGGGTTTTTTATTTCTTCTGGGCGTTTTTTTTCGTTGCTTCGTGCAGGCGGTTGCATGTTTTTTTTTGTAAGGCTTCGTTTGCTTACGCTGCATCCTGGTGGATTCTTTGCAGCCAACATTCCTTTGAGGATGCGTGTTACAAACGCCATTATAGTATAGATTCCTTAGGTTTGCAAAACCAACACAGTTATAATAATACACTTTTTATCTCTGTGATTATCTTGTATCTAAGCCTCTGCAGACTGCCCCCTTATTTCAGTTCTTTTGACAGACTTGCATTTTAGCCAATCAGTGCTGTCTCTTAGGTAACTCCACGTGCGTGAGTACAGTGTTATCTATATGACACACAGGAACTAACACCCTCTGGTGGTGAAAAACTGTCAAATGCATTCAGATAAGAGTCGGCCTTCAAGGTCTAAGAAATTAGCATATGAACGTCCTAGGCTTAGCTTTCAACAAAGAATACCAAGAGAAGAAAGCAAAATTGGGGATAAAAGTAAAATGGAAAGTTGTTTAAAATCTGAATCATGAAAGTTTATTTTGGACTAGAGTGTCCCTTTAATGGAAGTTTAATGCAAAAATCCTTCTATTTTAAATTGAAATCCATTTGTGCACATTGCAATGTTGACCTTTCTATCCTTTTAATACAAGAAAAAATGTTTTAATTTTAATATGAACACACTTCCAGCAATCTCTTTGTTATCTCAATGTCACAATATTGCTTTTTTTATTTTGCTTTCAATCTATTTCAAAACAAAAGCAGTCAACGGGTGATTAATATCTGCTTAAAACTGTGAAAATCTGCACATCTATAATTAGCTAATACTGGCTTAGGGTTTATATGATTAATATCAATATTATATGCTTATCTATCCATCCTACATATAATTCTGCTACTGCTTATGATTTCTGATTGCTTTCTACTGTGGAGAACTTCATATCTGTATTCAGTTCTTGCTTCCTTAGGATTTAAATTCCTTTTATTATATACAAAAGACTCTTCTCTCCTTTTTAGAGGTTTTTCAACGTTTTCCAACGTTTCTGCCCCAACCTGGGCCTTTGTCAAAATGTTGGAACCAATAAATGATTTGAAAAACCGCTAAAAAGGAGAGGAGTCTTTTGTATATCTGTACTTACCTATGACTCAGGCTCTAATAAGATATGTAAGAGTGCTGATCTTATATGGAAGGGGTTATATTGTAACCCCTTCGGTGCTGAACCATTTCACACAACTGTACTAGATTGTTTTTTCATTTCGGTTTCAATATTTTTTTCTGTGAGGTAGCCACACAAATCATACCTTGATTTTTGGAACAGACCAAGAATATGTACAAAATAGCTTTAGTTTGCAGAAATTCCGTACTATGGGGAAATGCTGCCATATTAAATGCAAGCAATTTCAATTTCTAGGATATAGTAAACACCAGAATTTCCTAAATATCTCAAACACACATCTGAAGGTGCCATATTTAGCATCTGTTTACACTCCCAAAATACTATAGATCTGTTTTTTCTACATTTAATGTTAAATTAAAATTATTATTTTGTCTCACTGTACCTTCTTGCAGTTTGTACAGAAAATAACTAGGTATAAAATATCTAACTATAAATTTTAAAATTACACAAAATTAGGATTTCTCAGGAAGGTGACTACTCATTCTGACAATATGCAAATGCTCCTACCTCTGTCCAAACCCCCAAAAAATAGTTGTACCAAATCAAATCATCCTATATATAATATCAAAAAATACCATCTATTTTAACACTTACCCAGTTTTCCTATTTAGTTGTATTCCTTTCTAACATCAAACACACGACAGAATGAGTCTAGTGGTTGCTGCAGTTACAAGATTTCTTATGATACAGTTATATCGTGATGGGTTCTTAAAAAATCAACAGAACACCAAAATAGATCAAATGCTGTGAGATATGTGTGATTGTTTTCAAGGGAGGAAACGTTTGCTGCTTTCAAATAAGAGTCTTATGTTTCTCTATGTATCATGAGGGCAGCATAGGGGTTACCCAGCCCCCTGATGTTTTCATATGCCTATGGTTCTATTAGGTAATTACTATTGCCTGGTCAAGTGATCTCTAATTTAAAAGAGGGGTCACTTGCAACGGTGTACTACCTATTTTGGGGTCCTATTGTCCCTTTAAAGGCCAGATCACCATAAATCACAATCACCTGCTATCAAAAGGGACTGAAAGTATGTAATGCGCTTTTTTATGATAGAGGTATTGTGTGTGTGTTGTATGATGCCCTTAGGGCATGAGACTCCTTTAGATCCACTCTCCCCATAGAGTAAATACATTAGACTTGAAATTGCCAATTTATGCCAATATGTTAATTATAGCCATTTTATGCAAATCACCTAATAATGACAAGTGTATAAGACCCACTATTGTAAAGAGGAAATCTCTTCAAGCCAAACTGAGCTAAACTAAATTTGCCCCCTTCCCCTCAGACACTGCATGTGTACTTAATTGGCATGGATATAAAAAATATAGTGGTGTGTTTGAAAGATGGGGAATTAATCTTTGATATAAGGGGTCTCATACCTCTGTAACAGCCCCCTCTGTAAGCATTAAAATTATCTAATTTCTACTGGGGCAGGTGATCAGCATTTTTAATGGTGATCAACTGCATTCTGTGAAGAAAGTTGTCTCCTTGCTAGTCCCTCTCAAACAAACAGGTGGAGATAGGAACTCCATAAGAACCCTCTTTCCCCTCAGGGAAAACAGCAACTTAACCCTTTGAGTGCTAAGCACTTTCTCACCTGGGTGCTAAGATTTTTTAATGTTTTTTTTATTTTTTTAATTTTTTTTAACAATTTTTTTGTTAACTTTTTTTTAATTTTTTTCAGACCCCCAATACACTATTGGAAAGGTTAGGCGATTACCTTTTCCAATGGTGGGTCTTGGGGGTCTGTAGCTGCTTAGATGCCTGAGATACAGGGTTCTAAGCAGCATGCCCCCTGCTCCTATACTTAACATTGTTAAGTATAAATAAAGTTGCAGGTTGAAGTCATCACGTTATTGCGCGTGACGTCACAACGCAAAATGGGAAGCCCTGGCGATGCCTGTCACTCTACAGGCACGATCGCCGGGGTAGGAGCGGGTGGGAGCCCCCAGATCTCCCTCAAGGTGGGAGAGTGCTAGTGACGGCTCTGAGCCGTCATTAGCACCAGAGTGGGAAACTCTGTGACAGCCGTCACTAGCGCTCAAAGGGTTAAGGGATAGTCTAGTCAAAATTAAACTTTCATCATTCAGATAGAGCATGCAATTTTAAGCAACTTTCTAACTTACTCCTATTATCAATTTTTCTTTGTTCTCTTGGTATCTTTATTTGGAAAAGCAGGAATGTAAGCATGGGAACTGGCCCATTTTTCATTCAGCACCTGGGTAGCCCTTTCTGATTGGTGTCAGATGTAGGCAGAAATCAGCAAGCGCTACCCAGGTGCTGAACCCAGGTGATACCAAGAGAACAAAGAAAAATGTATAATAGGAGTAAATTTGAAAGTTGATTAAAATTGCCTGCTCTATCTGCATCATGAAAGTTTAATTTTGACTAGACTATCCCTTTAACTGTTGCTGCAAGCAATTGCCATACCTACATCTTACAGGGCTATGAAAGAGGGGACTCCCCTTTTTCAAATGTCAATGGACTCTGCTAAAGTTCTTTTCAGAAAAGGTAACTAACAACTGAGCCCACTAACTACTCTTAAAGGGACATTAAAAATGAAATAAATGCTTGATAGATTGATGCATTCAAAGAAAAGATTAGTCGGAGAATAACATGTAGATGTATTTTTTAAAGTTTAATTAGTGGTTTAGTGACAAAATAAGCGCAAACTTTTAGTGTCTATAAAGCAATGGGTACTGCCATGTTGTAACTTAGGTTTCCTTCTCTGCTGTGGCCAATTATGTTTAGTTCTCTAATGGCTGTGTAGAATATAACAGTGTTCTGCACTTCCATTTCTAACAGTAACTGAAAAGCTCACAATTTCATAAAGGAATTACAGGAAAAGGGGACAAAATAAATAATGAAAGTATATTGCAGAGTTTATATATATATATATATATATATATATATATACTGTAGGGTGTGTAGAGTGGAACATGTATTGTGCTGTTCATCAGCACTATTCATGTGATGGCCAGAGGCACAATACATGTTCCGCCCTACTAACCCTGCAGCATGCATAGCTCATAAGTGTCCATGAAAACATGTCAGAGGTGGCATCCCTAGATAAGTCTGATGTAAGGTAGGATGAACTGAGAGTAAGTCATGACATAGGGAAACAATAAGGATTGAAAAGGTGTGGAGGGTGAGCAAAAGTGTAGCAGAATGTGGTAGAGTGTCAGTATAGAGCAGACCTTTCCAAACTTTTCATGTTGGTGACACACTTTTTAGACCTATATAATTTTGCGACACAGTAATTCAGTTGTACCAGCAAACAGGAGGTTAAACTAACTTGTTTTAAGAGATACCGACACAAACATAAATTATATAATAATGAAATGTATTTACAAGTAACAGTATGTGAGTGCAAGAATTAAAAAAAAGTTTAATACCACCAATAGCTACTTACTAATTACTATTTTAATGGGCTGTATGAGGTTGATGGGATGAACACAGTTTCTGAATATTTGGTGGAATATTAGATAAAGACACTCACATTTCCTCATCAAGCATTTTTAAGCTTCCGTTCCTATCCATATATCAAGAGCAGGAGCAGCAATGCACTACTGGGAGCTAGCTGCAATAAAAACCAAAACACTCTGACTTCTGAATTCAGCTCAGCATTTAAGCTGCTGCCCTCTGAACTCTGCGAGTCCGACTGACTACTTCCTACGCTGCAAACACACTGCTGTCCCACTCACTGACTACACATGCAGTCACGATTGAGGAGACTACACGTGCAGTCAGGAGCCAATGTGCTGCCAATGGGAATAGTTTCAGTTCCTGCTGAGCTGCGCCAATAGGTTAAGATGATCTGTGACCAACTAGATATCAATCACGCGTCAATCATGTGATATGCGTAGCAGGCAGGCAGAAAGTCGGAAACCAAAAAAAAAAAAATTACATTAAAAAAAAAAATTTGTGCTGAAGCTGGGACACACCTACACACTGCCGCCGACACACTAATGTGTCACGACACACAGTTTGGAAAGCACTGGTATAGAGGCTGTGAAATAGTTTCTATCGGTTTCATAATTTTTTTCTGTGAGGTAGCCACACAAATCATATCTTGATTTTTCGAAACAGACCAAGAATAGTTACAAAATATCTTTAGTTTGCAGAAATATCGTGCTATGGGGAAATGCCGCCATATAAAATGCAAAAAAAATATTTTTCTTTCAATTTCTAGGATATGGTAAACAGCAGAATTAAAGCGATAAATACCAGAGTTTTGCATTTTCTACATTTAGGGCTAGATTACAAGTGGAGAATCTGACGGCATCAGAATAAAGCTTCATTAGGAACCTATGGAAGCACGCTCTCATTACTGACAACTTTTAATACGAGCGCACATTAGCGTGCAATGGTATTACACAGTGGATCACTATCATTGCTTTCATAAAAGCAATATTTAGCGCTCCACTTGTAATCTGGCCCACAATGTTCAAATAAAATTAATTATTTTTGTCACATTGCACCTTCTTGCAGTTTGTACAGAAAATAATTAGGTATAAAATATTTAACTATAAATATTAGATACATTTTAAAATTACACAAAATTAGGGTTTACCAGGAAGATGACAACGCATTCTGCCAATCTATGAATGCTCCTACCCCTGTCCAACCCCCCCCCCCAAAAAAATAGTTGTACCAAAATCATTGTATTAGTAATTTCACAAAATTCCATCTATTTTTAGTCTTACCCAGTCCTCCTATTTAGTTTTATTGCTGTAATATTTTCTTTAGTGAAACCTTTTATTGTTGAGCTCTAACATCAACCACACAACAGAATAAGTCTAGTGGTTGCTGCCAAATGATAATTACTACAATAACAATCAAATGACATTTACAAGATTTCTTATGATACAATTCTATGGTGATGGCTTCTTAAAATCACTAGAACTACAAAATAGATCAAATGTTGTGAGATATTTGTCATTGTTTTCAAGGGAGAAAAGGTTTGCTGCTTTTTTTAAAAAATAGGGTTCTTATGTTTCTCTCTGTTTCATAAGGGTATTACAGGTGTTACCCAGCCCCTTGATGTTTTCATATGCCTATGGTTCTATTAGGTGATTACTATTGCCTGGTCATGTGATCTCTAATTTAAAAGAGGGGTCACTTGCAGTGTTCCCTCTAAAGCCAGTTTTGTGAGTTGCCCAACAGTGAAACCGTTAACTAGAGCAATTACTACACAATGCAGACGGCAAGTTGTGGTCCCCTTATTAACTGTTTCACTGCTAGGCAGCTCACAAAACTGACCTTAGAGGGAACACTGGTCACTTGCCCCTTTGTAGTACCTATTTTGGGGTGCTAGGATCCCCTTTAAAGGCCAGAGCATCATAAACGTCAATTTTAATGACAACAACCTGTTATCAAAAGGGACTGAAAGTATGTAATGCCCTCTTATGATAGAAGTATTGTGTGTGTGTGTGTGTGTGTGTTGTATGCTGTCCTTAGGGCATGAGACTCATTTAGAGCCACTGCTCCCATAAAATAAATACATTATATTTGTAATTGCCATTTTATGCCAAAATGTTAATTAATGCCATTTTATTCCAATCACAGAATAATGACAAGGGTATAAGACCCACTATTGTAAAGAGAAGAACCCCTCAAGCCAAACTGAGGTCCCATACTCCTTTGTGTTTAATTGGTGGTCATGGGAAACTAAATTTGCCCCCTTCCCATCAGACACTGCATGGGGACTTAATTGGGGGTGGATATAAAAAACATAGGGGTGTGTTTGAAAGAAGGGGAATTAATCTTTGATATAAGGGGTCTTATACCTCTGTAAGCATTAAAATTAACTGATTTCTGGGCCAGGGGATCAATATTTTAATGGTGATCAACTGCATTCTATGAAGAAATTTGACTCTTTGCTAATCCCTCTAGAACAAACAAGGGGAGATAGGGACTCCCTCTTTCCCCTCAGGGAAAACAACACAGTAGCTGTTGCTGCAGGTAATTGCCATACCTACATCTTACAGGGCTATGAAAGAGCAGACTCCCGTTTTCAAATGTCAATGGACTCTGCTAAAGTCCTTCTCAGAAAAGACGACTAACAACTGAGCCCACTAACTACTCTTAAAGGGACATTAAAACTCAAAATAAATATTAGATAGAATGATGCATTCAAAGAAAAGATTAGTCTGAGAATAACATGTAGATTATGTATATTCTAAAGTTTTATTACTTGTTGAAATATTGACAAAATAAGTGCAAACATTTAGTGTCTATAAAACAATAGGAACTGCCATGTTGTAACTTAGGTTACCTTCTCTGTTGTGGCCATTTAGGGACAGTTATAAATAGGTCACTAGAGTGTGCACTTCCCTTTCTAACAGGAACTAGAAAGCTCACAATTTCAGAATAGAATCACAGGAAAGGAGAACAAAATAAATAATGAAAATATATTGCACAGTATTATATACATACACAGTTTATAATTTTATATTACCATTAAAAAGTGTTGAATGTCCCTTTAAGTATTATCATATGTGTGTAGCCTAACATTATTGAGCTTTATTAGACAATGCAGGTGTTTCCCTGAAAATGTCTATACAATTTTGAATACATTTTTTTTTTTTAACATACTTTTTATTCAGTTTCAAAGTTGTACAGAAATGCTTTATATCATACAATAAACATAAAGGCTATTGCAAATATTATTTGTTGATTTGCCAATGATCAATGCACTTGGAGTAGCTCAGTATAATGACATAATAAAAAACAAACAAATAAAAAACAGTTAATCACTGCAATATCTTCAAATATAACTCCCATTGACAAAACACTTGTTGTATACACATCTGATAAAAGAAGAAATAGCCTTATCTACGCTTTATAGTTAAAGGGACACTGAACCCAAATTTTTTCTTTCGTGATTCAGATAGAGCATGAAATTTTAAGCAACTTTCTAGTTTACTTCTATTATCAAATTTTCTTCATTCTCTCGTTATTTTTATTTGAAATGCAAGAATGTAAGTTTAGATGCCGGCCCATTTTTGGTGAACAACCTGGGTTGTTCTTGCTGATTGGTGGATGAATTAATCCACCAATCAAAAAGTGCTGTCCAGAGTTCTGAAAAAAAAAGCTTAGATGCATTGTTTTTCAAATAAAGATATCAAGAGAACGAAGAAAAATTGATAATAGGAGTAAATTAGAAAGTTGCTTAAAATTGCATGCTTTATCTGAATCACGTTCTTGTACCACCTCTCACCTTATTTCTAACTTGAGATGGATCAGAGACAAGGGGGATATAAAAGAAGAAAACAGAGAAACCAAATTAAGAAAAAAGAACAGAAAAAAAAGAAAGTAGGATAGTTATCTGATAGTATCAATTGCAGAAACACAGGTGATTTACGAAAGCAACCTAGGAGCTGCAGTTGGCTGATCAAGAATTACTTTAACCCATTTTGCCATATACAATTTTAAAATATTCTCCTCAAAGATTAAAGGATCATGTTGGTCCAGTACCATTTGATATCTAATATTATGTACAAAAGAAGCTATTCTGGGGGCCTTCTTATCTTAACAGGCTCTTAGTATCATCTGTCTTGTTAATAAAATTGCGGTGTTAATTAATGATTTATTCTGTACCTTCTCTTGTGTCATCAAGAAAATTATATGTAAGGGCTCAAGAATTAATCTAAATGGCACAAATATATGTAACCAGTACTCTATTTGTTTCCATAATTTTTGGATCTTTATGCAGGTATAGAAAACATGCAGTAGATCTGCAGATGGAAAATTACATCTATGACATCCCATAACAGCTCGTGTATTCCACTTTCTGGTGAATGATATGTGTAAGATATGCTCTGTTGAGCAGTTTGTAATGTGCTTTTCGTATCGCTATATTAGATGCAAATTTCCTAATTCTGCAAACGTTCTGAAACGTTTTTTGAAAAAATTCTAAATTTATTCCTGGAATGTCCTTTTGCATATAAGATACAGCTTACAAATTTTCACTTCTGCTTCCTTATGTGCTAATATTCTATATATATATATATGTATATATATATATATATATATATATATATATATATATATATATATATATATATATATATATATATATATATATGTAATAGCAAATGAATGCCTATATGGTACCTATTAATAATTGAATCAAGCGGCCCTACGAACCAAACATTTCCCTCAGTGGCTTTCTCAGTATAAATAAAATGTCTAATCTGCAAATAGGCAAAAATGTATCTTCTATCTAAGTTAAATTCATTAGCCAATGCCTGAAAAGTTTTGATCTGGTTAGTTGTTGGGTCACATACATTATCTGTATAAGTGATTTCAGGTTGTAAAGACAGAAGAAGTATTCCCACTTTCAAAATCAGCTGTGAAGTAGTTTATCTCCACTGGATCATTAGCAACAGCTGCAGCTAATTCAGAATAGCCCAACAAATATAAGAAACCATTTCACACATATCTTGATTGGAGAGATCAGTCAGATGAATTACCTTGCTTGTAAGTTGGTTTGCAAATCTGAGAGGCTCCTGTAAGTTAGAAGCTCGCTTGTAAGTTAGTTTGTAAATCTGTGAGACTGCATTTAGTTAGAAGCTTGCTTGTATGTTTACAAATCTGTGAGACTGCTGTCAGAAGTTTGCTTGTAAATTAGTTTGCAAATTTGTTAGACTCCTGTTAATTAGAAGCTTGTTTGTATGTTAGTTTGCAAATCTGAGAGGCTGCTGTTAACTAGAAGCTTGCTTGTATCTAAGTTTGCAAATCTGTTACTTCTGTTGTCAGAAGCTTGCTTGTATGTTAGTTTGCAAATCTGTGAGACTGCTGTCAGAAGCTTGCTTGTATGTTAGTTTGCAAATCTGTGAGACTGCTGTCAGAAGCTTGCTTGTATGTTAGTTTGCAAATCTGTGGGACTGCTGTCAGAAGCTTGCTTGTATGTTAGTTTGCAAATCTGTGAGACTGCTATTAGAAGCTTGCTTGTATGTTAGTTTGCAAATCTGTGAGACTGCTGTCAGAAGCTTGCTTGTATGTTAATTTGAAAATCTGCTAGACTGCTGTTAGAAGCAGGACCATCTTTAACACAGGGCAAAAGGGGCAGCTGCCCTGGGCCCAGTCTCTGTTGAGGGGCCCAAGAGTCCTAAAAAAAAAAAAAAAAAAAAAAAAAAAAAATTTTTTTTTATGGTTCATACCAGACTGCTGATGTGACATGGGGAACACACACATTCAGTCCTAATACTGTCACAGTAAAAAGTACTCTGCTTATATATAACTGTGCCAGACCGTGCCGTTGTCATGTGACATGCCAAGCTAGTGCCATGATGTGCTGTTTTAGATGTGCACTGTGCAGCACTGAATGCAAAGCCCTAACTCGGCATCCAGCCATTTCCCACTGCATCAGAAAAGGTCCTACTGAGGTTACCACTGTTACCAGGTAACTGCTCTGGTGGTGGGGATTGTTTCTGGGTAGGGCTGACTGTGGGCGCATGCAGCAGAAAGCTGGAGTGGCAGGCACATGAGGATTTGAGCATCTGTGCAGCTGCTCTCTTCAGTCTTGAGGCTGTGTGACTCATCTCACACTGTATCCATGCAGCCTTGGACAGACAGCATCCAGTCTACTGGTCCCCTTAGCCCTGCTCTTTCTGCTGTGGCCCTAAGATCAACTAACTGAAGTTTGTTAGGGGAATAGTGCTTTGTAGAAAGGTGTCAGGGGGAAGAATAAGTGAGTGCACACACGCCCCTCCCCATGCAGCATTGTCTAGTTCAGGGTGAGAGGGAACTTGTTCCTAGCAAAGAAGCGACATGTGCTGGTGTGGCTGATGTATAGCGTCATGCTGATACTTAACACACATTAATGCAAGGTTTATTTTTATAGTTTTTATTTTCTCTCTGTCTCAGATTTTACAGCTTTCCATAGTAGTTCTGCTGTTCCAGTCAGTAAACTTATATTTGTCTGCACCTCCATGCTTCCTCCTTTATCTTGCTTTGCTCCTGTTGGCTGCCCTAAATCTCTTTAACCAGCTAACCTCACACCAGAATCACATTCAAAAGAATATTAAATGAATCCACAGTAGAGGAATTTATATATTTATTTACTTATTAGTACTGCTTAGGTCCAGTTTCAAATATTGCATTTTTTTTTTTAAAAATGATTAGCCCAGCAGTGGATGATCCACCGCTGGGCTAATAATAATAAAAAAAAATTGATTTAGTTGTTTTTTGGGATGTTGGGGTGGAGAGCAAAATTGCATGGGGTGGGGGGACCAAGAAAATTTTTGCCCAGGGTCCAATCAATATTAAAGACGGCCCTGGTTAGAAGCTTGCTTGTAAGTTAGCTTGCACATCTGGGAGACTGACGTTAGTTAGAAGCTTGCTTGTAAGTTAGTTTGCAAATCTGTGAGCCTCCATTTATTTATTTTTTTAAGTATTTTTATTGAAGTTTCAAGGTAAAATAACATACAGGGTTCGCCCATTGTCAACAGTTGCATTAGGGCAAGACAAACATTGCTAGTACATGAAAAATCACCCAATAAAACAAGACAAACGTTACAGCTTCGCATATCAAATTTGTTGTCTAACATTGGAAAACCCAAAAATACTAATATAAATAATAGACTATGAAGAGATAAGAGCTGTCCACTAGGGGTAACAAAACAACGTATCAGTAAGCAATTATAAAATTACATATCATGTCTTGATGAGATAAAAGAAAAGGGTTTGGGCGTAAGAAAATGAAACTCCGTTTTACATAATAATATATGAAAGATAATCTCGACATCAATAGGAAAAGTACTCAAAGATTTTCTATTGTAATGATGAAGAGATATGGAGAGTTGGCTTTTGTGGTGGCCACCTTTGGGCCATAGTGTATAGGGGAGGGGAAGAAAATCAGCAGGCAAGAGCCGCTCAAAATATTGGGTAGGAACTGGGGGAGGGGGGCGGAACCAACCACACAACAGAGCCGAGTTACCAAGGGAGAAGGAGGCGGGTGAATAACATGAATGGAGGGGAGGTTATTACTAATGGTGGATATCTGTGGCCAGGTATAAAAACTATTTGTAGTTTGGCTTAAAGCTGTTCACTTCGTTACCTAGTTTAGAAGTCTATTCACGGCCATGGCTAATGTGGGCTAATAAGGAAAATACATCCTTTGATACAGATACTTAAGCACTTTATACAGTTACAAGAATAGTAATAAATCAATAAAACACTAAAACAATAACACAACACCTGACTGTCTCCAAATACTTGAGAGGTAAATAGACCAAACATGATAAATGTCCATAATCCTGCGTGTCTCATGTAGTAAGAGATATGGATATGCATCTATAGTCAGGCCAGTCACAAGAATCACTGTAGTAAGTAGCGAAAAGGGATTGGGGTCTGGTCCTGCGTCAGGCTTGAGTTCAATGTTAAAATATTTAGCTCAGCAAGTGGATATTCCTCATAGACTATTAAATAATGATGGTCATAGTTACATGCATGAGTTATTCACCCAGATGACAACTTAAACATTTAGGGTAGTCTATAATGGTATATAATGCGGGGGGGGGGGGGGGGGTGAGGTTATTATCCTATGGAAGAGAGTTTAGAGTAAGCTGCAAGGTGTATTAGTATACTATGCTGTATTACATATTTTTAGTTATAATAAGAGTTTCCTTAACAAAAAACACAGACTATAGCGCTTTGGGTCTTATGTAATGGAGGGTAAATGGCCCTTTGGGTAGTCTAAAGCTTACTGGACCTAAAGATAACATATGATGCACCACATAATAAGAATAGAAATAAAAATAAGAGAAAAAAAAACTGATGAATGATGAATAACTTACATGTTATATAGTAGCTCACTGGTGTTTGGTTCCTCATGAGCTTAAGAGTAGTGGTTTCTAGGATAATAGTATCATATATTATGAAATATAAGCTAGAATGATCTAGGGGCCCTCACGTGTTGATATAATCCCATACATTGTGCATATAGGTATAAATAGAGACCAATGAGAAAATAAAGAAAAAATAAAAAAATAAAGAGGCCAGAAGTAGGAGATTATTATGAGACCGTTGTCAAACAGGAGGATTATTGTGATGTTAAGCCTTTTCTTTTTCCTTTTTTTTCCCTTTTCTTCCCCTCCCTCTTGTAAACGTAAAATAGCAAAGTTTACATCTCTAACCTAAAGGTTGGAATGCGTGCAAGTACAATAGATAAATTGATGACTTTGTTGACGTACATTCGTCATAATAATACACTGCTATAAAAATTAACTAGTTTAGTTATAAAGCATAATTATCCTTTGCCTATAGCTATTATACTATCAGTATAAAAAGTTAACAATAAACTGCATGACACAGGAAGGTTTAAGCAGGGCGTAATAAGGCAGATACACTATATCTAACACTGAATCTTCTAGGGCTGACTAAGATATGCAGAATATGAAACTGTACTATGCTACAAACATTCTACACTCTAGTGATAATCTCCTGTGTAAAGGAAAACTGATCTGTCATGCTGCCATAAAACATTAGGTATTCCTTTAGATAGCTAAATGCAAAAGACAGGTGCGGTATATAGTGCAAACGGCTGCTAGGCCTCTCTCCACTCTTCCCTCTGTATCAAAGTATGCACAATTACAATGTTAGGTACCCTGCAATATGACTGTAGTGCAGAGCGTGGGGGAATAACGTAAAAAAAATATATGAAAAACTGCTGCCCTACGTGCAGAATCATGAACAGTAGTTAACCTAAATAACAAACAATAAACCAACATGAGTTCAGAATGTGCTTTACAAAGGAACCTCCTGCACTGTAACAAGAACAAGATAGTAGAAAGTAAGATATAAACCTTTTGAAACAGTTATATAAGTGCGTTAGCACAGAGGACTATATAGTAGTGTTAGCCAACACCGTAGCAAATCTGTCTCTTCAACAGTTCCTGTGTCAGTCTGTCAATGTCAAAGTAAAAAGGGCCATCAAAGACCAGCATGTCATTCCCACAGAGGAGAAAAAACTATGTTGTGCCTAGGGAGCTGTAGCACTTAGATGCATATTCTTGGATTCAATCCTCGTTTCCATTTTCCGTCCTGTCTGGGTGGTAAGGTTGCGTAGGTCCCTCAAAACATTCCCTACTCTCTGTGACATTACCTAAACGCCAGATTAGTTGAGCAGGATGGCGTCATGTACATGGGACTGCCGGCGTTGCGACTGCCCACATAGGAGAGACGTCAGCTTTCGGAGCATCTTCCACTCCTGATTCCATCGCTATGTCTCCTGACAACAGAAGATCTACTGTTCCTCCAGGCCTGTAACACAGAGGATTCAGCTCAGGTCTGCTGAGGGGAGTGCCCGACTTCTCCGTGATCGTAAGTACTGAGATGTTGTAGGAATCATCATCTTGTTCCGAGTCGGTATTATCTTCCTCATGTTCCAGCGAGGATGTTAAAGAAGCCAGAATGGATGTGAAGTCCTCTTTTAGCCTCTGGAAATGCCCGTCTATAAGTTGTTGGGTACGCTGCTCCCATGCTTCCAGAGTCTCCATATTGAGGGTGCCACTGGGGATTGAGCGTTTTCTATATGTCCTGGGTAAGTAGTTTCAGCACTCCCGCTGTTTGGGGAAGCAGTTATAGCCCCAGGTTTAACCCAGGTTCTTAAAAGGAGAAGGATGTAATAGTCCAGGCCTGTAGAAGGAATGGTAGATCCTACCGTATGTTACTATTAAGAGACAATTGCCAACTGTATTTTCTCAAAATAAAACATCACTGGATCTATATTGAGACGGTCTCTGAGGTTTTTTTGGTATGGTTTTAGGAGATTAAAGCTTCTGTTAATAAATTTATCAAAAATTATAGTGAGAGCATTACATAAACACGTCTGGCAGCTGGCTCCGCCCCCCCCCCCCCCTTTGAGCCTCCTTTTAGTTAGAAGCTTGCTTGTAAGTTAATTTGCAAATCTGAGAGTCTGCTGTTAATTAGAAGTTTGCTTGTATGTTAGTTTGCAAATCTGTAAAACTGCAGTTAGTTAGAAGCTTGCTTGTGTGTTAGTTTGCAAATCTGTGAGACTGCTGTTAGTTAGAAGCTTGCTTGTAAATTATTAGTTTACTAATTTGTGAGACTGCAGTTAGTTAGAAGCTTGCTTGTATGTTAGTTTGCAAATCTGTGAGGCTCCTGTTAGAAGCTTGCTTGTAAATTAACTTGCACATCTGGGAGACTGACGTTAGTTAGAAGCTTGCTTGTAAGTTAGTTTGCAAATCTTTGAGGCTCCTGTTAGTTAGAAGCTTGCTTGTAAGTTAATTTGCAAATCTGAGAGGCTGCTGTTAATTAGAAGCTTGCTTGTATATTAGTTTGCAAATCTGTAAAACTGCAGTTAGTTAGAAGCTTGCTTGTAAGTTAGTTTGCAGATCTGGGAGACTGCTGTAGTTAGAGGCTTGCTTGTAAGTTAGTTTACAAATCTGAAGGCTGCAGTTAGTTAGAAGTTTGCTTGTAAGTTGGTTTGCAAATCTGAGAGGCTGCTGTTAATTAGAAGCTCACTTGTAAGTTAGTTTGCAAATATGAGAGACTCCTTTTAGTTTGAAGCTAGCTTGTAAGTTAGCTTGCACATCTGGGAGACTGACGTTAGTTAAAAGCTTGCTTGTAAGTTAGTTTGCAAATATGAGAGGCTCCTTTTAGTTAGACGCTTGCTTGTAAGTTAGTTTGCAAATCTGTGAGACTGCTGTTAATTAGAAGCTTGCTTGTAAATTAGTTTACTAATCTGTGAGACTGCTGTTAATTAGAAGCATGTTTGTAATTTAGATTACTAATCTGTGAGATTGCTGTCAGAAGCTTGCTTGTATGTTAGTTTGCAAATCAGTGAGGCTCCTGTTAGAAGACTGCTTGTAAGTTAGCTTGCATATCTGGGAGACTGACGTTAGTTAGAAGCTTGCTTGTAAGTTAATTTGCAAATCTGAGAAGCTGCTGTTAATTAGAAGTTTGCTTGTATGTTAGTTTGCAAATCTGTAAAACTGCAGTTAGTTAGAAGCTTGCTTGTATGTTAGTTTGCAAATCTGTGAGACTGCTGTTAGGTAGAAGCTTGCTTGTAAATTTGTTTACTAATCTGTCAGGCTGCAGTTAGTTAGAAGCTTGCTTGTAAGTTAGTTTGCAGATCTGGGAGACTGCTGTAGTTAGAGGCTTGCTTGTAAGTTAGTTTACAAATCTGAAGGCTGCAGTTAGTTAGAAGTTTGCTTGTAAGTTGGTTTGCAAATCTGAGAGGCTGCTGTTAATTAGAAGCTCACTTGTAAGTTAGTTTGCAAATATGAGAGACTCCTTTTAGTTTGAAGCTAGCTTGTAAATTAGCTTGCACATCTGGGAGACTGACGTTAGTTAAAAGCTTGCTTGTAAGTTAGTTTGTAAATATGAGAGGCTCCTTTTAGTTAGACGCTTGCTTGTAAGTTAGTTTGCAAATCTGTGAGACTGCTGTTAATTAGAAGCTTGCTTGTAAATTAGTTTACTAATCTGTGAGACTGCTGTTAATTAGAAGCATGCTTGTAATTTAGATTACTAATCTGTGAGATTGCTGTCAGAAGCTTGCTTGTATGTTAGTTTGCAAATCAGTGAGGCTCCTGTTAGAAGACTGCTTGTAAGTTAGCTTGCATATCTGGGAGACTGACGTTAGTTAGAAGCTTGCTTGTAAGTTAATTTGCAAATCTGAGAAGCTGCTGTTAATTAGAAGTTTGCTTGTATGTTAGTTTGCAAATCTGTAAAACTGCAGTTAGTTAGAAGCTTGCTTGTATGTTAGTTTGCAAATCTGTGAGACTGCTGTTAGGTAGAAGCTTGCTTGTAAATTCGTTCACTAATCTGTCAGACTGCAGTTAGTTAGAAGCTTGCTTGTATGTTCGTTTGCAAATCTGTGAGACTGTTGTTAGTTAGAAGCTTGCTTGTATGTTAGTTTGCAAATCTGTGAGACTGTTGTTAGTTAGAAGTTTGCTTGTATGTTAGTTTGCAAATCTGTGAGACTGCAGTTAGTTAGAAGCTTGCTTGTATGTTAGTTTGCAAATCTGTGAGACTGCAGTTAGTTAGAAGCGTGCTTGTATGTTAGTTTGCAAATCTGTGAGACTGCAGTTAGTTAGAAGCTTGCTTGAGAGTTAGAAATCTGTGAGACTGCAGTTAGTTAGAAGCTTGCTTGAGAGTTAGTTTGCAAATCTGAGAAGCTGCTGTTAGTTAGAAGTTTGCTTGTAAGTTGGTTTGCAAATCTGAGAGGCTGCTGTTAATTAGAAGCTTGTAAGTTAGTTTGCAACTATGAGAGACTCCTTTTAGTTAGAATCTAGCTTGTAAGTTAGCTTGCACATCTGGGAGACTGACGTTAGTTAGAAGCTTGCGTGTAAGTTAGCTTGCACATCTGGGAGACTGACGTTAGTTAGAAGCTTGCGTGTAAGTTAGCTTGCACATCTGGGAGACTGACGTTAGTTAGAAGCTTGCATGTAAGTTAGCTTGCACATCTGGGAGACTGAAGTTAGTTAGAAGCTTGCGTGTAAGTTAGCTTGTACATCTGGGAGACTGACATTAGTTAGAAGCTTGCGTGTAAGTTAGCTTCTACATCTGGGAGACTGACGTTAGTTAGAAGCTTGCGTGTAAGTTAGCTTGTACATCTGGGAGACTGACATTAGTTAGAAGCTTGCGTGTAAGTTAGCTTGTACATCTGGGAGACTGACGTTAGTTAGAAGCTTGCATGTAAGTTAGCTTGCACATCTGGGAGACTGACGTTAGTTAGAAGCTTGCGTGTAAGTTAGTTTGCACATCTGGTAAAAGCTGTAATAATTTCTCCACTTGAGAAAAAAAGTAATAAACCCCAGTGGGACTTGCTCAGAGCCAGGTCTAGGAATATCATATCTTAAAGATCATAAGATATTTCTGTTAGACCCATTTTCAGGAGATTTATCCAAGAGATGGAATTATCCTTACTCCTACTAATTAGGGGAAACTTCAGTCTACATGGGCAGATGCTGTTATTGTTTATGAGTCAACGTGTCAAGAATAACATTTTTACTTTTGCTCCAACAGGCTTGTTGGAAGAAAAATATATATTAACATGTTATAAATTGAGAAGAGGTTTTGAGGGTTTGCTATGTACAAGCTTTCTAAGTATCTGATTCACATGGTGCATTGACTTACATCTAAGTCACTCTACTGTCTGTATGTATAATCTAGAGGCAGGTAATGTACAAACTATGGACATGAATAATATCTTCTGGTTAAAAAAAGTTACTCTGGACAGGGATAATATGGTTATATTTTTTTGCCTAAATATTAACTTTATGCTAACTTGGCCTCCACCGCTTTGTAATTTTAACTAAAAAATAACAATGTGGTTTAATAGCTGTCACTTATGGAAGGATACTCTACACCTACCTTGTGTCCTTGTTTGAATCTTTCATCAAAAATCACTTCTTTTAAATTCAACTACATGAAAAACAGGAATGGTCTTTATGAATAGGAAGCTTGTTTGCTCCTGGCGCTGGGGAATCTCAAAAAAAGGTCTCATGATAGTACTGAAAAAAGGGAAACTGATGCATGAGAATGCAGTAGAATAATAACAGTGTTTATTATGAACTTATTGCAATAACATATACTAAGCAGTGATTACAGTACAGTAAAACAAAGCAATGATTAAACTACAAACACATTACTTATCTGTGGGTTTCAGATAAGGCATTAATATCATGCAGCAGCACTGAGAGTCATCATTCAGTGGAACACAAGCTGGGTAGCATATTCCACAGGTGCTGTATAAGCCTCTCTCAAAGATGTTACCCACAGCCTCTCTTGCCCCCCCCCCTAGCAATTTTAATAATGAAACTGTAATTGTATAAGGCATGTCTAATGTTATGACAATCATATTTAATTTAGAAACACCTAGATAACCAGTTTTGCGCCAAACAGGATGCGAAACTAGCGCCAAGTTGCGTTATTTCACTCTCCATAGCGCTGCCATCATGAAAAACTGAAAAACCTCCTTGTGTTTGCGATATGGTGGCGTTAAGCTCCATACAGCACAAAATCCATGGGCTGCTTTGACGTGCTTGTGCACGATTTCCCTCATAGACATCAATGGTGTTAGAAAAAAAACTAACACCTGAAGTGCGGATTTCCGTAACGCAACCCCATTGATGTCTATGGGTAAAAAAAGTTATGTTTAAACCTAACACCTTAACATAAACCCCTAGTCTAAACACCCCTAATCCGCCACACCCAACATCACCGACACCTAGTTATTAACCCATATTCTGCCGCTCCCCGAAATTGCCGTCACTATAATAAAGTTATTAACACCAAAACCTCTGGCCTCCCACATCGCCACCACTAAATAAACCTATTAACCCCTAAATCTTCATCTCCACACCGCCACCACTAAATAAACCTATTAACCCCTAAACCTCCAGCCTCCCACATCTCTGCAACTAAATAAACCTATTAACTCCTAAACCGCTGCCCCCCTACATCGCAAAACACTAAATTAAACTATTAACCCCTAAACATAACACCCTCTAAGTTACAATATAACTATCTTTAAATAAATAAAAACTTACCTGTGAAATAAAAATAAACCTACCATTAAACAATAAATTAACCTAACCTTACTATTCTAATAAAATAAAAAAATACTTCCAATTAAAAAATCTAAATTACAAATTTAAAAAAACTAACACTACGAGAAAAATTAAAAAATCTGAAATTACACAAAATAATAAACACTAAATTACGAAAAATAAAAAACACTAAGCTTACAAAAAATAAACGAAATTATCAAAAATAAAAACAATTACACCTAAGCTAATAGCCCTATAAAATAAAAAAGCCCCCCCCCAAATAAAAACACCCCCTAGCCTACAATAAACTACCAATAGCCCTTAAAAGGGCCTTTTGTAGGGCATTGCCCTAAGTTAAACAGCTATTTTACCTGTAAAAAATACAAAGTCCCCCCAACAGTAAAACCCACCACCCAACCAACCCCCACAAGAAAAAACTAACTCTGAAAAAAAATACCTAACACTAACCCCAGAATATCTACTCACGGCTACCTTGCATTGAAGCTTCAGTGTACAGTGGGGACCGTATGAAGAGGACGCTCCGCGCTGGATGTCTTCGCCGCACCGCCAGGATAAAGATAGAAAATGCACCCGCGATGGATGACGATGTCGCCGCCTGGATGAAAATTTCTCGTCGCCTGGATGGAGATGGATGTCTGGACTTCAGAAGCCGTAGATATTCTGAGGTAAGTGTTAGGTATTTTTTTTATTTTTTGGGGTTTGTTTTTTTCAGATTAGGATTTGGGCAATTTGAAAAAGAGCTAAATGCCCTTTTATGGGCATGGAAAAAGAGCTGAATGCCCTTTTAAGGGCAATGCCCATACAAATGCCCCTTTAGGGGCAATGGGTAGCTTAGTTTTTTTTTTACCTTTGCTATTCATCCACTTATTTTTACTTTTGTATTTGATACCCTGTTGTGTGCCTTCAGCCACCATTTGGAATTTAGTTAGTTCTGACTGGTCACACCTCTACTTATATAAAGTCCTCTCTTGATTCCACAATTGCATCTTGAACAATGAATTCTGGACTTTTTCTAAGACTGTCAAACAATGCATCAGTACTATTCAATGTCTATTCTTAAATTACAGGTCTAGGGTATTTCAAGCTCTGCCCTTCGTGCACACCTTGTCACAGGTTAGGTAACACCAAAGAACAAGAGAACCAGGCATGGCTTCCTAGATATTTCATTGCTCTTTTGATGCATTTTTGTTCACTGACCCACTCCTTATTTTAATGTCACATTACTGTTTTCTAATTACTTTCACTGTTCCCACATAACATGCTTAATAAAGCTTTTTATATTCACACTTTAAAGTCACAAATTTTAATGTTCATGGGATATTTCTTAATCAGTCCAATCCTCGCCAGTAGTCTTCTTATCCTGGGGTCAGGTGGAAAGATAAAGGAAAATACCAGAACTAAATTAAACACAGGGACACTAAACCCACATTTTTTTATTCAGATAGAGCATGATATTTTAAGCAACTTTCTAATTTACTCCTATTATCAATTTTTCTTTGTTCTTTTGCTATCTTTATTTAAAAAGCAGGAATGTAAATCAGCCAGTCCATTTTAGGTTCAGTCCCATGGATAGCGCTTGCCAATTGGTGATTGACATTTATCCACCAATAAACAAGCATAACCCAGGTTCTTAATCTAAAATGGGCCGGCTCCTATGCATCACATTCCTGCTTTTTAAATAAAGATAGCAAGATAACGAAGAAAAATTTATAAAATAAGTAAATTAGAAAGTTGCTTAAAAGTGCATGCTCTATCTGAACCATAAAAGAAAAAAAATTAGGTTTATTGTCTTTTTAAAGGAATGAGGTAGGCCAGGCACAACAGCAAAGAGGTTGCTCAGAACTCCGAGAAATAAGGGGCAAGGCAAAACAGAAGACAGCAACAGAAAGCTGAACCAAGTTCAAAGCACCAAGGGTTTAAATAACACACGGCCAGATTACGAGTTTTGCGTTCTGAGCGCCTTGGTAATAACTTGCAAGTTATTTCCACCGCTCACCTTTAATAGCGCTGCTATTACAGGTTTGCAAAAATCCGGCGTTACCAGGCAATATGGTTGTGTTGAGCTCCATACCGCACTCCAATACCAGCGCTGCTTTGAGCTGGTTTTACGTGCTCGTGCACGATTTCCCCATAGACATCAATGGGGAGAGCCGGCTAAAAAAAGCCTTACACCTGCAATAAAGGAGCGTAAAGCTCCGTAACGCAGCCCCATTGATTCCTATGGGGAAAGAAAATTTATGTTTACACCTAACACCCTAACATAAACCCCGAGTCTAAACATCCCTAATCTGCCCCTGTGGTCTAGACACATCTGTGGCTGCAAACAAAACAAGCATCAGACAGCATATTGGCCAGAGACAAAGCCTGCTTAAGTAAAGACTGTGGAGCTGAAGGATCAGCAGCACTTGGAGGAGGTGAGCAGAGAGGAGTGAGCAAGGGATAGCTACGGCAGCAGTCGAGCAGTGGTTACCTATTTGTTAACAGCCCACACACAGTGAAGATATACTGCCGGGCCATAGCAGATTAGGCTGACACACTGATACCTCTGGTTTAGAGCCCATTATGAGACATTGAACTCCATAAGCTGAATGCACGCCAACACATTTCTAGGAGCCACGTGGCTTAGGCCTGCAATCATACTGGAAATGCAGAGAGCTCTGTATGTACCTTTGCAAAGTGGATGGCATTCTCACACCTTCTGTATATAGAGAGTGAGCACATATGTTTGTATTGAGTAACAGTGCAGTGAACAGAGGGGGGAGAATTTGAAACAAAAAGGGATAGAGAGGCAGATCAGCAACTCCCTCTCTGCATACATTACAAGACTGACATATTTGACTACAAAAGTGCCTACTAGGATTAACCTATGCGTGGCTGGGCACAGTACACCTGATATTCAAGCAGGCCATTGCACTATATACCCCAGACCCTTCATTCTAATGAAAGTGGACAAGTATTTCCATAAATTATCACCCCCTACTAAAGCTGATATGTCTCAAAGAGCAAAGAATTCTGATAAAAAACAGCAGAAACACCTATTCGACATACACACAGAGAGCCCAGTTGCATCGGATCAGGCTATGACTCCGGGCCCAGAACATACCACATTATTGCAGGAGTTGAAATCCTTCTTCCTTCCAAAGATGGACTCTCTGCATGTGGGGGTGGATACAATAACAAGCGAAGTGAGGCAATTTTCCACATGGCTGAGTTTAGCCGAGACACGCATTTCTGAGGTTGAAGACAGACAATTTGCCTCAGACACCACAGTCAAGCAATTAGTTAAGAAGACACAAATACTTCAAGAGCGCATAAACGACTTAGAAAATAGAAGTCACCGCAACAACCTACGCATAGTGAGGGTACCAGAGTCAATCAGGGGTAGAGATTTGCTAGAGTTTACGGCGCTCACAATCCCCAAGATGCTAGGCATACATGCTGATGTATTGCCCATTGATGTAGAGAGGGCCCACCGTGTTGGACCAGAAAGGACATTAGACCAGATAAAGGCCAGGTCCAGACAAGTCATTTTCAAATGACTGAATTTTCAGGAGAAGTTGAAGATCCTGTGAGCCTATCGATCGCACAAATAAATCCTCTTTGAAGGCTCGAAACTGCTCCTTTTTCAAGACTTCTCAATGGAGGTGATGAGGCAGAGAAAAGAATTTGCCCCATTATGCTCACAATTACATAAGCAAGGACAACAGGTGGCATTGCTGTATCCGGCGCCCCATGGCGTTAAATTCTTTCACTCACCCCAAGACCTGAAAAGTTATCTAGCAACTGAGAATCAACGCCCGCCAATATGAAGGACATGTATTATGAGGTTGGTAAACCTCTCCTTCAAACACCAAAAGACGCTGTAAATGGTGGTACCTAGTTCTTATATTGATGTACTCTGGGGTATAAGGAACCCTTGTCAGGAGGGGTCACATGACCCTAGAGGGAAGTTTGACCAGGCTTATGGGGTAATGTTGACAAATTATGTGTTATTACTGTTACAAATATTTGATTTTGAGTGGATAAGGGGGGCGGGTATTGTTGCTAGCAAAGCCTCTGGGGTAATGTTGAAATGTTATTTGACTTTGTTTTGTTGTACTTTTAGATTACTGTTACACATATTGAACCATGGGCACGTAAAAGCAGCAAACAATGACATGACTATTGTAGTAATGAATGTACATGACTTGAAATCAATATCTACAGATAGTGCCAGACACAAATGTCAAAGTTTAAGTGGGAATATTGGTCCTCCTAGAGGCAAGAGAGGCAACGTAGGGTGTTACAGAATCAGTGGAAGGGCGTCTCAGCCTTGTGTGATGGCAACTTCAGTTCCACACGTAGTAAACAACCCCTTCAAGCATTCCCCTGGGATAGCTGGCACCACAGATGCTGTTTGTGCATATACCTATCAGCTATATAGGCTAATCTTACCCTATCCTATGAGCAGCCCCTGTTGGGAGTTGGGACAGCCCGCAGAGGCAACTCCCCATAATAGATACACTTCGGCTAGCATGGAGTTCTGCTCAGGATTTAATCTAACTACTGAGCTCACACTTAGAGAGGGGTTAAGACATGTAAGTTGTAGAAAAACTACATTTATTACTAACAGACACCAACCACACCTCACTCTGTACGCACCCTTAGCGAGAATGTTTGAGAAACACGTGAGATCAAGCCATGTATTGCAGTTGGCTACCTTTCATCTTGGTGTTAGATTAGAAATGATATACCTTACTGCTGCAATGTGTTATTTTTCCTCGATGCCAGATGACCATGCCAATGACATATTTTGTATGATGTTTCATATTGTGTATGTTGATGTAGAGTTGTACTCCCTCTTCCCCCTGCCTTCTCCTTTTCCCCCCTCCCCCCTTTTCTTTTCTTTTTTCTCTTTTTTTTTTTCTTCACACCCCACATGGTCAAAGAGTCGGCACACAGTCATACACTTGTAGACAACTATGCCTCTTAAGATAGTTACGTGGAATGTGGGAGGTCTTAATTTGCCTATAAAACGTAAGGCCATTCTTACCCATCTCAGGAAACTAGGAACAGACATAGCTTTAATCCAAGAGACCCATTTAACAGATCTCGAACATCAAAAACTACAGAGGGATTGGGTGGGACAGGTAACGTTTCTATCACACACCAGCACCAGCCGATGTTTAGCTATCCTGTTTGGAAAAAAGCTTACGGTTCATATTAATAATACATACATGGATACAGATGGGAGATGTATGGTAGCTCTCATCATGGTTGACTCAGTTGACTATGTTCTTTGTAACCTTTATGCCCCCAGCCACAGGATGATGAGCTTCTGGAGGGACCTGATAAAAACCCTAGCCCCACACATAGGCTTGTATTTGATAATAGGTGGTGACTTTAACATCTCCCCCACACACAATTTAGATAGACTCTGGCTAGAGCCCCACACTTTGATGGATCATGAATCCAACTACAAAGCTAGATACGAAAAAAATATCTTTGACATGTTTGACAAAGATTTGGGTACTTGTAATATATGGAGACTACAGAACCCAGAGGGTAAAGATTAAACCTGCTTGTCTAAGCCAAACACACCCTGTCCAGGATTGATCTATTCCTGATTGACGATGGGTTGGTCACACAGGTCTATCAATGCCAGATTCACAACATACTGCTCTCAGATCACGCACCAATAGAGATAACGTTAGGGACTCTTGGGTCACGTGCGAATAGGAAGACGCTCAAATTCCCCACATACTTGACATCTTCTGAAGCATTCACTAAAATCTTACAACACTCTTGGACAGATTACCTCACTGACAATGCGGCCCACCTAGCTAATGTAGAGCTGTTTTGGGAAGTGGCAAAAACAGTCCTAACGGGCTCCATAATCTCTTATGTCTCAAAATTAAGATATAAAATCCAATTCAGACATAAAACCTTTACAAAAACACCTGGGACAAACATATCAAGCTCACCTCCAGACCAAGACTAGGACGACTTATGAGGCTTACATAGCAGCGAAGGCAGATCTTGAGGCCTTCGCGAAGTAGCAGGCTTTTGCTGGACTGTTGAAAACGGCCGGCAAATTTTATAGATTTGGTAGTAGAGCAGGCAAGATGTTAGCAACATTGTCAAAAACATGGACAGCTAAATCCAGAGTAGCGGCATTAAGAGTTCAGGGCAAGACCTATACCACACCTGCAGACATTACACGCTGCTTTGCACAATATTATGCACAATTGTACACCTGACAGGATACAGCATCTGAGGAAACACAAACACAATTTTGGCATTCACTAAAGCTACCCCAACTGACTCAGGATCAGAAAAACAGCCTAAATGCACACATAACCAGTGATGAATTGACTTTTACTTTACGGAACATACCGACTGGTAAGGCACCGGGTCCAGACGGACTACCGCCTGAATTTTATAGAACTCTCCAACCTCAGCTTACCTCCACACTAATTAGACTATATAACTCCTTCCTTTTGATGGAAACCTCTCCCTCCCAGGGCTTTACTTCAGCAAACATCACCCTCATCCCCAAACCAGGTAAGGATCACTCCTCGCCATAGTCCTACAGGCCAATATCACTACTGAACACCGACTATAAGCTCTTCATGAAACTTATTTCGAATAGATTGAGAGTGATCTTTCCAGACTTGTTACACCCGGATCAAACGGGTTTCGTCTTTAAGCGCACTTCGGTGGTCAACTTGCATAGAGTACTACAGGTCATTAACCATTATTGGTCCCTGGGGGGGAGGGTGTGTGGCGCACCTTGGAGGCCTTCCTGCTATCTCTGGATGTGGAGAAGGCCTTTGATCAGGTGGAGTGGCCTCATCTTCTAAACACCATGCAGATTTTTGGCTTTAAGGGCCCTTTTTTGGAGATGGTAGGAAAC
The DNA here is from genome assembly GCF_027579735.1 of Bombina bombina. NCBI lineage: Eukaryota > Metazoa > Chordata > Amphibia > Anura > Bombinatoridae > Bombina > Bombina bombina. Next base: position 163,583,098 of record NC_069502.1, read on the forward strand.
ATGTACATTTCTCCTGTGGCATGCATCCTAGCTAACGGGCTTTTCTCACCTGACTTTCAGCTACAGAGAGGTACCAGGCAGGGCTGTCCCTTATCGCCACTGTTGTTTAACCTGGCATTAGAACCACTTGTGTTGAAACTAAGGCAAATCTTACCAGGAATAGAGGTGGGAGGTCCCTCTTCATCTAGCATTATATGCGGATGACATGCTGCTCTTTGTAGACTCACCACAAATCCATTTACCATGCATATTACAGGCGATCACAGAATTCGGCAGTTTCTCGGGATATAAGAGAAACATGTCCAAATCAGAGGTGTTGTGGCTACATAGGAACCCGGGCTCTAGACACACTTACCCATTTGTAGAGGCCTCAGACGGCCTTACGTATCTGGGCATCCGACTTCACAGAAACCCCTCTAGAATGTATAAAATGAATATCTCTGAAAAATGTTTAAACATTTCCTCTTAGTTAGCAAATTAGGCTCATCTGCCGCTGGGTCTATCGGGTCATATCAGCCTAGTCAAAATGACAATCCTGCCTAAAATCCTCTATCCGCTGTTCATGCTGCCGTTTCTCATGACTAAGGCAGATCTCAACCAATTAACACGTGCTATATCTCGTTTCATTTAGAGGGGGGCAAACCGCAGATAGCGGCGGATAAATTGCAGCTCCCTTATTTGGGATGAGGGCTCGGCCTCCCAAAATTAAAACTGTACAACTGGGCAGTCCTGACCAGACTGTTCATGGATTGGCAACTAAATACAGGTAACTTCTGTGATGTAGTATTGGAAGAGGCAGTGATAGCGCCTCTGGCGCTAGCTTAGCTTCCCTATTCAGACAGGAAGAGCCTGCCAGCGTATTATATTGAGACCCGCTGAGGGCATGGCGTATGATTTTTACATGCCTAAAAGCGTTTGGCCCCACTCCAAAATTCATACCTCTGGTGGGGAACCTGGACTTCCCAGCGGGGAATGACCATGAGCCGTTTCGTATCTGGAAGAACTTCGATATAAAGATGGTCGGGGCTGTGCTGAATCCTTTTTAGCACACAATAAGATCCTTCCAGGAATTGAAAACCAAGTACCAGGTCCCAAATAGGCATTTTTATGCCTACCTGCAATTAACACTCTATGTGTCATCTCTGCAAAAGTCCAACATAAGATTCTGGGATAAATCACCCTTTGCCATCCCACAGACCTTGTTCAGTCTGGGGAGCTTTTCTATATCGCATTTTTACATTCAACTAATAAAACATAATGAAATAAAAATCCAAACTAAGTTGCTGTCAAAACTAGAGACCGATATTCCCAAAGAAGTAATGATACAGGACTTAAAAGACAGCTTAAACTGGACAAAACAGGCAACGCTTGCAGTTACCTATATGGTGGCGCAAACTAGACTGCTACATAAAGATTATATCACACCTCATAGGCTGTCAAAATGGAATCAGCATGCCCCTAATCAATGTGTGAAGTGTTGTAGCGTGTCCCCATCATTCCAACATTATTTCTATACATACCCGGTTAACAGACGCTTTTGGGGACAATATCAATACTGGATAAAAGTCACATTCAACATTGAGATAGCATTAACCACAGCTGAGATATATCTTTTTAAGTGGGAGGATGCCCATAAGAAATATCACAGGTTACTCAAATTGAGGCCTAGTTATCAACGTGTCTACTTACCTGCCTTCGCCGGCCCAATACGCTCGCCTAAGCTCGCCTACCATCGCTGCCGCGGACCTAAATAATCTCACCAAAGTTATCAAAAAAGCTGTCAAAAAGCCGCGCACCAAGTACGGGGCGATGAGCAGCGGACTGTGATAGTTATCACTCATCCGATCTCGCTGCTCTTCGGCTTTTCTACAGCTTTATTGATAAGCTGTCACTAAGCACCCACACTAAACTATACTGTTCTACCCCCTATACCGGTGCCCCTGGAGCCCCCTGCAACTAAACCACTGCTCCCAGAGCCCACCGCCACCTACATTATATCTAGTAACCCCTATCCTGCCCCCCTATACCGCCGCCACCTATAATAAATTTTTTAACCCCTATCCTGCCGATCCCGGACCCCACCGCAACTAAATAAATTGTTTAACCCCTATACCGCCGCTCCCGGACCCCGCCGCAACCTATATTAAACTTATTAACCCCTAATCTGCCCCCCCTACACTGTCGCCACCTATAATACATTTTTTAACCCCTATCCTGCCGATCCGGGACCCTGCCGCAACTAAATAAATAGTTTAACCCCTAAACCACCGCTCCCGGACCCCGCTGCCACCTATATTAAACTTATTGACCCCTAATCTGCCCCCCTACACCGTCGCCACCTATAATAAAATTTTTAACCCCTATCCTGCCCCCCCTACACCGCTGCCACCTATAATACATTTTTTAACCCCCATCTTGCCCCCCTCTACACCGCCGCCACCTATAATAATTTTTTTAACCCCTATCCTGCCCCCCCTACACCGCCGCCACTAAAATAAAATTATCAACCCCTAAACCTAAGTCTAACCCTAACACCCCCCTAACTTAAATATTAATTAAATACATATAAATATTATAACTCTTATTAACTAAATTAATCCTATTTAAAACGAAATACTTACCTTTAAAATAAACCCTAATATAGCTACAATATTACTAATAATTATATTGTAGCTATTTTAGGATTTATTTTTATTTTACAGGCAAATTTCAATTTATTTTAACTAGGTACAATAGCTGTTAAATAGTTATTAACTATTTAATAGCTACCTAGTTAAAATAAAGACAAATTTACCTGTAAAATAAATCCTAACCTAAGTTACAATTACACCTAACACTACACTATCATTAAATAAATTATTCCTATTTAAACTAATTACTTACCTGTAAAATAAACCCTAACGGCTAGATTTAGAGTTTTGTCGGTAACGACCCGCGTAGCTAACGCTGGCTTTTTTCTGGCCGCACCTTTTAAATAACTCTGGTATTGAGAGTCCACAGAATTGCTGCGTTAGGCTCCAAAAAAGGAGCGTAGAGCATATTTAACGCAACTTCAACTCTCGATACCAGAGTTGCTTACGGACGCGGCCAGCCTCAAAAACGTTCTCGTGCACGATTCCCCCATAGGAAACAATGGGGCTGTTTGAGCTGAAAAAAAACCTAACACCTGCAAAAAAGCCGCGTTCAGCTCCTAACGCAGCCCCATTGTTTGCTATGGGGAAACACTTCCTACGTCTGCACCTAACACCCTAACATGTACCCCGAGTCTAAAGACCCCTAACCTTACACTTATTAACCCCTATTCTGCCGCCCACGCTATCGCTGACCCCTGCATATTATTATTAACCCCTAATCTGCCGCTCCGTAAACCGCCGCTACTTACATTATCCCTATGTACCCCTAATCTGCTGTCCCTAACACCGCCGACCCCTATATTATATTTATTAACCCCTAACCTGCCCCCCACAATGTCGCCTCCACCTGCCTACACTTATTAACCCCTTATTCTGAGCGGACCGCACCGCTATTATAATAAAGTTATTAACCCCTAATCCGCCTCACTAACCCTATAATAAATAGTATTAACCCCTAATCTGCCCTCCCTAACATCGCCGACACCTAACTTCAAACATTAACCCCTAATCTGCCGACTGGAGCTCACCGCTATTCTAATAAATGTATTAACCCCTAAAGCTAAGTCTAACCCTAACACCCCCCTAACTTAAATATAATTTAAATTTAACGAAATAAATTAACTCTTATTAAATAAATTAATCCTATTTAAAACTAAATATTTACCTGTAAAATAAATCCTAATATAGCTACAATATAAATTATAATTATATTATAGCTATTTTAGGATTAATATTTATTTTACAGGTAACTTTGTATTTATTTTAACCAGGTACAATAGCTATTAAATAGTTAAGAACTATTTAATAGCTAAAATAGTTAAAATAATTACAAAATTACCTGTAAAATAAATCCTAACCTAAGTTACAATTAAACCTAACACTACACTATCAATAAATTAATTAAATAAAATGCCTACAATTACCTACAATTAAACCTAACACTACACTATCAATACATTAATTAAATACAATATCTACAAATAAATACAATGAAATAAACTAACTAAAGTACAAAAAATAAAAAAGAACTAAGTTACAAAAAATAAATAAATATTTACAAACATCAGAAAAATATTACAACAATTTTAAACTAATTACACCTACTCTAAGCCCCCTAATGAAATAACAAAGACCCCCAAAATAAAAAAATGCCCTACCCTATTCTAAATTACTAAAGTTCAAAGCTCTTTTACCTTACCAGCCCTGAACAGGGCCCTTTGCGGGGCATGCCCCAAAGAATTCAGCTCTTTTTCCTGTAAAAAAACACATACAATACCCCCTCCAACATTACAACCCACCACCCACATACCCCTAATCTAACCCAAACCCCCCTTAAATAAACCTAACACTAAGCCCCTGAAGATCTTCCTACCTTGTCTTCACCATGCCAGGTATGACCGATCCGTCCTGGCTCCGATATCTTCATCTAAGCCCAAGCGGGGGCTAGACATCCATCATCCGACGGCTAAAGAAGTCCAGAAGAGGCTCCAAAGTCTTCATCCTATCCGGGAAGAAGAGTAGATCCGGACCGGCAACCATCTTCTTCCAAGCGGCATCTTCTATCTTCATCCGATGAGGACCGGCTCCATCTTGAAGACCTCCACCGCGGACCCATCTTCTTCCGACGACGACTTCCCGACGAATGACGGTTCCTTTAAGGGACGTCATCCAAGATGGCGTCCCTCGAATTCCGATTGGCTGATAGGATTCTATCAGTCAATCGGAATTAAGGTAGGAAAATTCTGATTGGCTGATGGAATCAGCCAATCAGAATCAAGTTCAATCCGATTGGCTGATTCAATCAGCCAATCAGATTGAGCTCGCATTCTATTGGCTGTTCCGATCAGCCAATAGAATGCGAGCTCAATCTGATTGGCTGATCGGATGGGTTCTGATGGGTTCATAGCCAAACATGAATAAAGCGTATGAATGAGATAGGGTTGCCAACTTCAATACAGAAAAATAAGGGACCCCAGCCACAGCGGGGGCCACACCCCTCGGGTCCACAATGACCACAGGCCCGATGACGTGCCAAGCTTACCCAATGAGAACCCCTTAATGTATACATTGAGAACTTGCTTTTTCCCATCGGATGCATGCAGCAAGAAGAATGTGCAGCTGTCACATTGTTAATGCCATGCAATATCATTAGGTCATTAAGGAAGTTACGTTATCACAGACGAAACATGTTTGACGTGTTTGCTTCCACCTCTGTCATGATCTGATCATGATCTGTTTTCATCTTTGTTTTTATTGATTGAGCTAAGAAATAAAGAACACTTTTTGGTTTTACACACAAGGACTCGGTGTGTGTGTGTTCATACTTCTGAGTGCTGGGAACTCTACGTCGTTGGATCTATTATACTTGGGAGGCGTGGATGAGGCTCCCCTACCTATTTCCTTCAGCACCGGACTAAGTGTGACTGTTTCAAGTTCCCGGAGGAACTCCTTGATTGCAGGACCAGGCAGCAGAAGTGAGGTGTAGCGCAACGTGAAGCACGTCAGAAGACACACAGAAGTGAGAGGAGGATTCCCAGAGCGCTTACTACTCTTTACTAATGGCATTTAATATCATTAATATTTAATTAACCTTCTCACTACCAGAGATTTTATTTATATCAGTGAATATTTTAAAATTCCCAGATCTAGATGCAGTTAAGCCTTGATCTATGTTTGTGGCTGCAAAAAGGACATCCCCCATTACATACATACATACAGTACATACATACATACTGCTGCCATAGACTGCTATAGACACGTGCACACTCCTATCAGCCTACCTGGCTTTAGTCTTCAACAAAGGATACCAAAAGAACAAAGCAAATTTGATAATAGAAGTAACTTGTAAAGTCGTTTAAAATTGCATATCCTATTATCTGAATCATTAAAGTTTAATTTTTACTTTACTATCCCTTAAAGTAAATGATTTACTATTACTGTCCCTTTAAAGGGACATTAAACACTAAATAAATGCTAGATAGAATTATATATTCACAGAACAGATTAGTCGGATAATAACATGTATTTTTAAAAGTTTCATTAGTTATTCAAATAGTGACAAAATAAGTGTAAACATTTAGTGTCTATAAAGCAAAGGAAGCTACCATGTTGCAACTTTGGTTACTTTCTCTGCTGTTGCCAATTAGGGACAGTTATAAATAGGTCACTAGAGTGTGCAGCCAATGGCTGGGTAAAATATAACAGTGTTCTGCTCTTCTATTTCTATCAGGAACTGAAATGCTCACAATTTCAAAATGGAATTACAGGAATAGGGGACAAAATAAATAATTAAAATATATTGTAATTTTTTTTTAATATATAACATTTATCATTTTTTTATTACCATCTCAAAGTGTTTAATGTCTCTTTAAAAAGTTCTCATAGCTATAAACTTAATAGATCTTAGAATTCCACCCTGTCTTACATAATGAATGTACTGTATATCGATTTAAAATGCTGACATTTAATATTTGTTTACACTAGTATGAAATAAATCTATAAATACATATTGCTATCAATACGACTGTCATGTTCAATTTACTGTCATTTCAAGTCTAGCCTAAACAGCATTAGTGTAATTCATGTTTAAAAACTTGAAAACTAATTAAACATGTTTTATTTTTATTTATTTTTAAATATACATTTAGATCGGAAAGCTAAACGTTTTTAAGAATCTAGTGCTACGTGTTTCTTTATTCTTCTTTTCTTTTTTTTTTTTTTTGCAAAAAAATAAATACACAAATAAAGAAACATGAATAAAAATAACTGAAGTTCTTCTTCCTGTGCATCAAACGTTCACTATTTTGAAAGCAGGAATCTCACATACTCTCGAAAACATCTTATAAATCAATACGTTATAGTAACAATGCAAAACATATTAATTCAGTATTTTATATATTGTTTATAGTTGAAAGCATTCGTTTACAGCATCTGCTATATAGAGGCTTCTTTATAGAACGTAGCAGATATAAACATATGATGAACAAGTAAAGTATATTTGAAAAACAAAAAGTATTATTCGTTCAGTAAATATAAAATGTAACACATCACTGTAAGGCACAACTTTCCTGACAGCACTGAGGAACTTACAAGAGGCTAAAGTCGGGCATTAGTCTATTTATTCAATGCATCCTGGAAATTGTAGTTATCTTTGCGAAAATATTGTAATGGTTTTAAAATAATACGGTACTGCAAATCCCAGCATGCTTCAAGATCCTTTATGGTCCACAACATCATAGACCCTTACCTGGTCTATAGACTAACAAACCGCCCTGGGCATGCTGGGAATTTGAGTTTTTGAAACCTAATAAATACAAAGGCGAGTCAGGCGACATGCTTATAAATAAAAAGCATGACTCCTATTACTCTCGTGACTGTGGGGACATTTAACTGTTTGATGTCTGGCTGTCAACCAGTAGAAAATACGGGACAAACCCCGTCCCTAATTGATTCAATACAGGATGCGCTATTTTTTTCTCAAAGACGGGACAATTCCATATTTTAAGGGAAGGGTGGTAACCCTAGAATGAGAATGTATGACCATGGGCCCCTAAAATTGCAAAGCAATTCTGGTATCCATCAAGTTACATCAGCTTTAGAAGGAGATCCTAGGGCATTCTCTAAGTTTATTATTTCATTAATAATTTGAAGGTTTTGTTTACATAGAAGAGCGGGGAGACCTGAGGGTATTATAAGATCAGCATTAACCAACATTTTAATTTTTTTTTGTATACATAATAACCATAGAAAGAAATGTATTAGGAATTTAGGGAGAAGATGTAGGGATATGGATACATGTTCCCTTAAATGCTATTTTATGATATTTCCTAGTAGTTTATTGAATGATATGATTGGTTACTTTACTCTGAAGAAGACCTTCTGAGGTTCTCTTCCAGGACCAGCAGAAATATCTCTTAAAATTCTAATATCTTCATATCATAGTTCCTTGGCACTAATATTTATGTGTAATGAAGCACAAGGAGCTTTCTCTTGTAATATTTACTTGTTGATGACCATCTAGGATGTGCACTGTTTGTAGGAATAGGTTTAGTCTGACTTTATATTGGCAGTTTCTCATAATTAAGTTTATTTTTTTTTAGCAATAAGGACAAAATATTTGATTACTTAATGTTAATTTTCTGAACCAGTTCCTTTGAGCTTATAATATCTCACTTTCCCTTTCCTCATCCATCAGCAATTTCATCTGCTTCTGTTATTCATCTTCATTATGTTTTTTTATTCTCTTTCTATTACTATTTGTTTCACGACTGTGAGTTTTCTTTTTCTGCATTAGAAGATTTAATAAGCAATTAGATTGTTGTCATTGCCGTGGTAATCAGCTGAGATCTAGAGGGCATTGAGGCCCTTCATTTTAGAATGTTGACTCCATTTGTTTTTCCATATATTTGTACATACAGTATATCCTGTATATCCTCAAAAATATATACGTACCATCCAGCTGCCTGGCATCCTGCATGATTGTCACAGGTTGTGAGATGTATTCTGCTTCCCACACGCAATATCTCCATGTTCCAGTTTTAAGGGACTACCTGAACCACCCACACACCTCCCAGACTTGCCTACACCCCTTACAGACACATTTCATTTTGTCTTCCTAACACGGCCCACGCACAAATCAGCAGCCTCCGCCCTCTCAAAATATTGCTCGACCTAAAGGATTATTAAAGTGCACCCCCAAAGAATTCTATTATGGATTTAGCACACCTGCATTATCCAGATGTTAGCGCTCCCTAGGCTTTCACTTGAGCGCAAATATTTTACTTTCAATTAGAAACAA